>NW_025868629.1:0-1048 GCF_002878395.1 Capsicum annuum
CGATTGATGAACGATGTAGTCAAAACCTAGTACTTGTGTACGTATGTGTGATATTATAGTATGTACTTAGAACTTGATATAGTCGATAGTGTGTATATGTGTGTGTATGTATAGGTATATATATATATATATAGTATATACATAATATACAGTGAAGGTATACTAATGACATAAGATAATGTAATCTAAATTCATTCGAGTATTTGTGAAATACGTTGTATATTATTATGTGATAGTAAAATCGTGTATGTGATGTTTATTGTACGTGTTTTAAAGCTGACAAACAATTGAATATATGTATATGTACGTATATCTCGTGTAGTGACGTATGTAGTAATCGAAAGTTAGATAACTGAATCTATATATCAAACTATTGAGGAAGTCGATATAATATTATCAATCAATGTAGACACGCATATTTTTTTGAAGTTGTAATAACATAAGACTAGTATTACAAGGTATATGCATGAGAGGGGGAGAAAGAAAGCAGGGGAGGGGGGTTAACATGTTGTATTGCGAGCAAGGTATATATATATATCAATGAATTTTGTAAATTACGATAAATTTTTGGTTAATTAGCTTTTAATTACGATATTGTATATATATAAATATATAAAATATCATAATTCGAAAAATTCATTGATATTATTATATTACTAAGGAAATATACTACTCTTGTTAAAGTATTGATAAAATAACCAAGTATCTGATTTGTACATATACACATTGCGTTAAATGTGATGATAACATAATTAATTATATGATTTAATCGTTTTATTAAAATTGAGCACATGTGATTGTTTTTCGATAATAATTATTATAAAAGTAAATCGAACACTTATATTTTAATTTGTGATCATTTTTGTAAAATTTTATATAACTTAATTAATTAATTAATATATTAATTTATTTTTTTAACTAATTTTTAATTTTTTTGAACTAATTAATATATATATTTTTTTAATAATTCACGAAAACCGACCACTATTTTAATTAAATCCGACCCATTGGTTTTAAACATTATAACCGAAAAAAAACCCCAAATCAA
>NW_025868629.1:1148-3356 GCF_002878395.1 Capsicum annuum
CAAAAAAAAACCCGATTCTCACATTCTCCAAATCCTCAAATCCTCTAAATTCGCAAATCTACCCTCATTGACGCTAATTTCCGCCGCCCCAAGTCCCGGTAAGTTCCAAAAACTTTAACTCTTTATTTTTTTTGTTGTTAGATACTGGCTAAAGGGTCCAATTTATTATGTCTTGGTAGTAATTTTAGTTAGCTCAAAGTTAAAAAAGTATTTGTTGTAGTTATTATGCTTCATTACATAATTTTAGTTAGTTGAAAGTAAAAAAAGTAATGAAAATTTCATTTTAGTTAGTTGAAGATTCAATTTTAGTTCAAGAAATATCATTTTAGTTAGTTCAAGATTCAATTTTAGTTGAATCAATTTCTTTTTAGTTAGTTGAACATTCAATTTTAGTTATTATGCTTCATTACATAATTTTAGTTAGTTGAAAGTAAAAAAAAAATAATGTAAATTTCCTTTTAGTTAGTTCAAGATTCAATTTTAGTTCAAGAAATTTTCTTTTAGTTAGGTCAAGATTCAATTTTAGTTAAAAGTTCCCCTTTTAGTTAGTTCAAGATTCAATTTTAGTTCAAGAAATTTCCTTTTAGTTAGGTCAAGATTCAATTTTAGCTAAAAGTTCCCCTCTTTGTGTGTTTTAGCAAGTAATTTAGGGTTTATTTTTATTGATACTCCATTGTAGTTTTAGTATATTGGTGGTTTGTTTTATGGTGATTTTAAGTTAAAATACGAGAAAATAAGGATGCCAAGATTTTTGTTATTTTGCATAATGATCAAGTTATTTTAATTCTACTAGCCTAATGGGTTGCTTGGAATTTGATGTTACCGTTTGACAGAATCCGAATTCAGGAAAAGGATTGCTTTGCTATTTTTCCGGTGACCGCTTATCTCTTTCACTTTAATTTAGGCCAAGCTAAGGTAAGTTGACTTCTCTCTAATTTGTTATAATGAAGCCTTGTTATTTTTCATATTGAAGTCTAGTGAAGCCGTGTGTGACCTTGTTTGATTCACTAGCATTGTTGTTATCTTCTTGTTATTGTTCATATTAAAGTCTAGTGAAGTCGTGTGAGGCCTTGTTCGATTCACTAGCATTGTTGTTGACATCCTATTGATGTTGTTGTTGCTTGTTTCTTGTATTGTGAACTTGAACTTGTATCATTTGGTTGGTACTTTAAAGGTGAGTTATTTGTTTAGAATGTGACTTGTTTGGTGATTTAGTTACTTGAAAATGGTTAAGTGTAGTGACTTTAAAGGTGATTTTTTTTTTATTTAGAATGTGGTTTGATTGGTGGCTTAGTCACTTGAAAATGGTTAATTGTAGGGTCTTTAAAGGTGATTTATTTGTTTAGAATGAGGTTTGATTGGTGGCTTAGTTGGTTGAAAATGGTTAAGTGTAGGGACTTTGAAGGGAATTTTTTTGTTTTGAATGTGGTTTGATTGGTGGCTTAGTTACTTGAAAATTGTTAAGTATAGGGTTTTTAAAAGTGATTTATTTGTTTAGAAATAGGTTTGATTGGTGGCTTAGTTACTTGAAACTGGTTAAGTGTAGGGACTTTAGAGGTGATTTATTTGTTTAGAATGTGGTTTGATTGGTGGCTTAACTACTTGAAAATGGTTAAGTGTAAGAACTTTAGAGGTGATTTTTTTGTTTAGAATGTTACTTGGTTGGTGACCTTGTCAGTTGAAAATGGTTAAGTGTAGGAAATTTAGAGGTGATTTTTTTGTTTAGAATGTGGTTTGATTGGTGGATTAGTTACTTGAAAATGGTTAAGTGTAGGGACTTTGAAGAGAATTTTTTTGTTTGGAATGTGGTTTGTTAGGTGACTTGGTTGAAAATGGTTAACTCTAGGGACTTTGAAGGGGATTTTTTTGTTTTGAATGTAATTTGTTAGGTGACTTAGTTGGTTGAAAATGGTCAAGTCTAGAGACTTTGAAGGGGATTTTTTTGTTTTGAATGTTGTTTGTTAGGTGACTTAGTCACTTGAAAATGGTTAAATCTAGGGACTTTAAAGGAAATTTTTTTGTTTTGAATGTGATTTGTTAGGTGACTTAGTTGGTTGAAAATGGTCAAGTCTAGGGACTTTGAAGGGGATTTTTTTGTTTTGAATGTTGTTTGTTGGGTGACTTAGTCACTTGAAAATGGTTAAGTCTAGGGACTTTAAATGAAATTTTTTTGTTTTGAATGTGGTTTGTTAGGTGACTTAGTTGGTT
>NW_025868629.1:3456-5230 GCF_002878395.1 Capsicum annuum
TTTTTTTGTTTTGAATGTGGTTTGTTAGGTGACTTAGTTGGTTGAAAATGGTTAAATCTAGGAACTTTGAAGGGAATTTTTTTATTTTGAATGTGGTTTGCTTGATGACTTAGTCACTTGAAAATGGTTAAGTCTAGGATCTTTAAAGGAATTTTTTTTTTGTTTTGAATGTGGTTTGTTTGGTGACTTATTCACTTAAAAATGGTTAAGTCTAGGGTCTTTAAAGAGAATTTTTTTGTTTTGACTGTTACTTGGTTGGTGACTTTATTAGTTGAAAATAGTTAAGTGTAGGAACTTTAGAGGTGATTTTTTTGTTTAGAATGTGGTTTGATTGGTGGATTAGTTACTTGAAAATGGTTAAGTCTAAGGACTTTAAAGGAAATTTTTTTATTTTGAATGTGGTTTGTTAGATGACTTAGTTGGTTGAAAATGGTTAAGTCTAGGGACTTTGAAGGGGATTTTTTTTGTTTTAAATGTGGTTTGTTAGGTGACTTAGCTAGTTGAAAATGGTTAAGTCTAGGGACTTTGAAGGTGATTTTTTTGTTTTGAATGTGGTTTGTTTGGTGACTTATTCACTGGAAAATGGTTAAGTCTAGGGTCTTTAAGGAGATTTTTTTTGTTTCGAATGTGGTTTGTTAGGTGACTTAGTTGGTTGAAAATGGTTAAGTCTAGGGACTTTGAAGGGGATTTTTTTTGTTTTTAATGTGGTTTGTCAGGTGACTTAGCTTGTTGAAAATGGTAAGTCTAGGGACTTTGAAGAGGATTTTTTTGTTTTGAATGTGGTTTGTTTGTTGACTTAGTCGCTTGAAAATGGTTAAGTCTAGGGTCTTTAAAGGAAATTTTTTTGTTTTGAATGTTACTTAGTTGGTGACTTTCTTTGTTAAAAATGGTTAAGTGTAGGAACTTTAGAGGTGATTTTTTTTGTTTAGAATGTGGTTTGATTGGTGGATTAGTTACTTGAAAATGGTTAAGTCTAGGGACTTTAAAGGGAATTTCTTTTTTGAATGTGGTTTGTTAGGTGACTTAATCACTTGAAAATGGTTAAGTCTAGGGACTTTAAAAGGAATTTTTTTTGTTTTAAATGTGGTTTGTTAGGTGACTTAGCTGGTTGAAAATGGTTAAGTCTAGGGACTTTAAAAGGGATTTTCGTGTTTTGAATGTGGTTTGTTTGGTGACTTATCTGCTTGAAAATGGTTAAGTTTTTGTAACTTGATCTAATTAGTTGAATCTGATTGATTGCGTAGATGAAACCTGATTATAGATGGATATATCGACGGAACAATGATAATAGAATGGGTATTAGGGAGGAATTTGGTAAAGGTGTCAAAAGATTTGTTGAACATGCTAAGACACTTGATATGTGGACACATTATCGGGTTATTCGTTGTCCTTCTGTTAGATGTGATGATATAAATCTTGTAAGTGAAGAAGATGTAAAGAAACATCTTTATAGAAAGGAGTTTCATGAGGACTTTTTAAGATTGCGTGGTATTCATAGGGATATTGCGCAAAATAACTTTTTTGTTGGATAAAGTAGTAGGTCTGCAGGGCATAATGAATATCAAGATACTAGGATGACATAAATGGTGCACAATGCTTTTGGGATGCAACACGGGGTTGACTTTAGGGAAAATGTTGAAGATGTTCCTAATAGCGAAGCGGGCAATTTCTACAAAGAATTGCATGCTGCTAGTCATCCTTTGAAACTTGGGACATATCTCTTAAACAGAATTTTAATCTGCGTGTATATCTAATGTGGATTGTTAATGATTTT
>NW_025868630.1:0-4004 GCF_002878395.1 Capsicum annuum
GTATATACGTAACATTTATAATAGTTCGGGATATATTTGTCCTTTTTTCATTTTAATTTTTTTATCCTAAATAATTAAACCAAATCCACTACCCGACCCAATAAATTCACTACCCGACCCGACCCCAATTAAAAATCAAAAGATGCCTCTTCTAAATCTCCATTAACAACAACAACAACAATACACCAGCAATAACACAATACAATGAACAACAGCTAACTACACCATCTCCTTCATTTCAATTGAAAAAATGCATCCATAGATTCCACTCCACTACTATCAATTTCAAAAAAAAAGTCATTAGCCCATAACACTCAAAAACAATACCAAATAAATTGAACCCCTCACGTTTCAATTTCCAGCAAAATTTTGTCGGATCATTTCCATATTTCCGACAGCTAATGCAGTCGAAATTTGTATATTTTAACTAAGGCATTTCCGATAACCTTCCGACTATTGTAATCAGAATATTAATAAATAATTATTTAATAAATAAAAACTTTCCGACTACGGTGGTCGTAAATTAATAAAATAATTATTTAATACAATAATTATTCCGACTACAGTAGTCGGAATATTTATAATTATTTATTTGATAATTGGTGAGCTGTTCAACTTGGAAAATATGCAGTTGAAAATGTTCTGATAGACTAACGGTTTCAAAAAGAGTCTTCCTGATCTCTTCAAACAAAAGAACTCAACTCCTCTAAGTTTCATCTTTTCAGTTTACTAGTCCCTATCATAAAAGTGAAACCTTCATTATTCCGGCATTTACTTTAACCCCATATATCATTTCCAGCATCAAAAGCGGCTAATCCAGATATTGAATATATGAAAAAGGAAGAAGCTCATCGTAAGAAATTACTTTGCACATTTTATCTGAACACAAAAAAACACTTGAAACAGAGAGAAGGTGAAATTAGCAGAGAGAAAATTTAGTCTGCTAGTTAATTTAACATTTTCCATTCTTATCACAAAACTACCATTGCAAGATTTGACAGCACAACTCACTTCCATCAAAGAGCCGATTAGTTTAAAGCAATCACTATACATTTACATTCGAAATGCCCAAAATTTCTATCCTACAGTTCCTTTCAAGGGAAAAGCACTATAGTTCTCCTCCAGGAACAAAAGTTGTCACACATGACTTCATACGATGTTGCTTTCCTATCTTTTCTTTCCTCTTGGATAAATGGATGAACCACTAAAGAGAGGAAGAAGCTCAAAAGGAAGTAGACTGCAAAATTCAGACTTCTGTGTGACCTAACAAGAAGGAAGGATAAATAATGTTGTGGAACAACTAAGCATTTTTTTCTACTCGCATCGATCAGTGTACAAGAAATTTTCTCAGGCAGACACTACAAAAAAGTGAGAAACGGTAAACTGAAGCAGTAATATAAGCATACTTCAGATGAACAAGAACTATTTGATCCTATTTCAAAGAAATGATTACAAAACGTAGAATGTAGCATCAAACCATTCTGTAGAAATTTAATTGATTCCAAGAAACAAATTACTTGCTGGTTTCTAAGCTACAAATACTAGAAACAAAAAAGACATGTAAAGGCACACAATACATGTTAAGATGCTATTAGAATGAAATTGTTTCTTTAACTTATATTCCTCCCTCAACCCTGCACGGTTATGATAAGTTCTATTATACATCCATGTACGATCTTCATTTTCCATCAATACAAGAACGACAAAATAACAATAAAGAAAAGAAACAAAAGCAAGAGAACCAAAACAACAACAGGAAAAAAAACACCAACAGTAGTTATAGTAACAATGAACACACATTGAAGAATAAGAAACTACATGATTACTAAATAATACTAACAATAACGTAACATTAGTCTGACTTGAACATACTATGGTAGTGTTTGATTTCACTAATTAAGCAAATCAAGTCAATACAATGTACTGCACATATTTTTTATTTGTCCACCACCTTCTTGTTGTTTATCGATGAGTGAGTTTAAATGTAGTATGTTTGTCATACAGCAAATGAGATTGATTTAATTAATTTCCTATGAAGTTTGAAATTTGCTGGTGAAGAAAGTAGGGAACAGAGAATAGGGCCTAGCTATATATAAAGGGATGTTTTGTTTTGTTCAAAGAAATTATACATAAAAACTAAGCTGTTGAAACATGTGACTTACTAAGTTACTCTTTTGGTTTTTCCTCTTGGAGTTAATCCCTTCCCTTTTCTTCTCTGACTACCTAAGCAAATATCATGTTTCAATCTATGGCATCAAAACATTGAAAACCTAAACAAGCATATGCACCACTTCAGAAGACCAGATGAATCAGTTACTTCCACAATATTCGACTAAACAGTAAATCTGATAAAGAAAAAGAAAAAACAGTAGGTGCATTCTCCAGTGATGGTATGCAGTCTTTGGAAAACAATGATGTTCAAAATTACTATGTCGTCAGGGATCTTTTGAAAACAATCTCTCTGTCTCCATAACCCCACATGGTAGGGGGTAAGGTCTGCTATCACCTTACCACCTAGTAGAATTACACCGAGTATATTGTTATTGTTGTATAATGCAAATCACAAAATTTATGTTCCTAATGAATAGCAAATCTTTGAGAAACTGACTTGCTAAACTTGACCAAGAAAGATTTCACTTTTTTGCAGCACTCATGCAAGAGAGAATACCCAAGTTTTCATCAACTTCTTTTATCAAAACAGAGAGAAAATTGGGAAAAGTTAATCTTTTGGGCAGCCAAATATGATGAAAATAAACAGTGAAAAGCAGAAAAAGGAAGACAAAAACTGTCAATACATTAGTAGCTAGTTTCTATTCACTCTGCATAAAGCAACCAACTCAACTAGCAGCCACTTTGAGTGGTGGATTATTTTTTTTAAGGAATCTGCTCTGCTGAACCCTCAACAGCTGAATAACATCTTTTAATCACAAGTTTAGCTAGAAGCTATGGTAGTAGTCCATTTTTAATTTGTATAATATAAGGTTACTATCATTGTCAATTTCACAATTCAAAAAAATCATATGTGCACTCAGTAAACCCCCAAATGCAACCCCCACACGTCTCCACAACCCCCAAAACAGAATGCAACGACAGAATTAATGGGGGCAAAATAACAGAATTTAAGTAGGAAAACATGATAATTGAAAATAAAAATGAAGTTAAGTACCAGATTTTTATCGAACCACCAACGGCATGGTGTCTTCAACTAAATCACCATCGCCGTCACCACCAAAACTCCACCAAGTCACCGTCGTCGTCACCACCAAAACTCCGCCAAGTCACCTTCGTCGTCACCACCAAAACTTCACCAAGTCACCGTCACTGACCCTAGTTTAGAGAGAGAAGGGGCAGTGAATTGACCCTAGTTTAGAGAGAGAGGGTCTGTAAGGTAGAATTTTATAAGTGTCTGATTTTAGTTAGCGATCATAAAATATAGGCAAAATGACCATCAACCTGGTATTATGATGATTTTGTAATTTGATATTCTACTTACCTGTTTATCATCATTCCTAACCCATTAAAAATAATATTTTAAATTTTTTTTTGTGAGGGTAACATATTCTTCCTATATTAGCTACCATGTATGTCTCATCTGTCATGTCATTTAAAAAATTAAAAAAAAAAGTTACATTAAATTTCAAATCATTTTTAAAATACTAAATAATAAATTAAATATTAAAATTAATTTAATTAAATAAGAAATATTTGAATAATCATGTTTTTATTTTTGCTCACAAATTAAACATCAGATTCATTCCAAATAATTAAAATTCTTCTCCAACTAATTTAAATTTTTAACTATAAATTCATATATACAAACATAATAAATTTTCGATTTTTAAATTTGAATATCTTTAAAAAATTCACAAAAAGTTTAATTTTTTCAAGTGAAATTTACTAAATTTTTTTCAATATTCACTAACACTCACTTTCAATTCAAATTTAAATTTTAATGCCCAAAAAAAAGATTTCAAATTTAAATTTTTATTCAAAAAAAATGAAAA
>NW_025868631.1:0-1672 GCF_002878395.1 Capsicum annuum
GTTCATATCTTATTCAACACTAACATAAAATATTTTAGATGAATTTTTATACTCCAAATTTAAATGAAAAAAATAATTAACAATATCAATTTTATCATTTTTCCAGAAAAAAAATTATTCTCCATATAACTCAAAATTTAAATTTAGTTATGGAATCTACAAAAAAATAAATATTTATTTTTTCAATACTATGAAAACAAGAAAAAAAAAACTTCTCCAACACTAAATAACTATCACTTTCATTTTTTTTTCACGTTACTGTTTATTTTACCTATCATCATTTTCATGCTCCATAACTTTGAAAAGTCTGCTACTTCATCTTCTTATTAGTCTTCGACTTTCACATCTTTCTTTAACAAATTATTCAAAATTTTCTTTAGGTAGCTGGCTAACAATCTATATTCATCTCTAAAGAAAAAGAAGATAAAAATATAAATGATGAAAAAATTCAATAAATAATATAATAATATAAAGGATGAAAAAAATTCTGCAAATAACATAAGTAATATGTTTGGAAAAAGAAAGATTCATTAATTCTTTTCACTGAATTTATTTATATGTGAGTATGCAGAGATATGGGATAAAATTTATTGAGCAATTTTAGATAACCACTTTTAGTTTCAAATTCAAAAAGCAACCACTTTATCATGTTCTATTTTTTTTCCGTAGAATTACGTGAGTTAAATTAGGTTAATGAAAATTTTGAGATTCTATTAATTACATATTTTTTAACTTAAATTTAAATTTCAAATAGATTGTTTACACTTTCTAAATACATTATTTTTCTCTGTTATCTTCTTTTATTATGAATAAATAAATAAATTGCCTAAAAATTTTATAGATATTTTCTACATTGTTGTTATTACTTAATTTTTTAATTATCAATCAATTCAAGATGTGGTAAATCATTCAAAATTTTTGATAAAATAGGGGTGAGATAGCATGGTGTTATATTACAATTAAAACTCTATCTTTACTGTGGTAACTACTAATTCTAATATATAATTAATATTTTTAATAAATAATTAACAATTTTTTTTAAATTCTAGTATTTCAAATTTAAATAAATCTTGTATTTTAATTTAAAATAATTATTCTTTTTGTTATTATTATTATTATTTTTATTTAATATGTAAATAAACTATACTTAGATATATTTTATAACATGTAAATTTTAAAAGATATAAGTATGAAATAGTAAAAGTCCATTAGAAGAATATTCAGTAAATATGGGCTCTTTTGTTAGTAAGAAATAGTTAGAGTTTATTTAGAAGTTTTCAGCCATAGTCTCCTAGCTTTAAGTTAATGATTTTATTTTTTAAATAGAAGATAATGTATTTTAGTTGAGATAAAGTCAAAGAATTGAAATAATATAATTTTAAATTTAAATTCAAATTAAATTATAATAAGCACTAAGTGTTGAGATAACGCTAAAACTCTGAAACCAAGGAGAAGTTATAATCAAATTAAATTCAAATTATTATGGTTAGAATATATTTTTATTATTATTATTTATATTGATATTTTTTAATTTAATTTGACAATTGGATTATGGGATTATCACTAAATCCCAAAACGTGTTGTTCTTTTTTTTCCTTTTCCTTTATTATTATTATTATTATTATTATTATTATTATTATTATTATTATTATTATTATTATTATTATTATTA
>NW_025868632.1:0-1509 GCF_002878395.1 Capsicum annuum
TCCTGTTGTTTATCATTTTGAAAGATGAATTTACATGTGTGGAGATACAAAGTATGAATCTTGAACGATATTTATCATGATTTTGATATTTGAGTCGTGAATCCCCATTGGAAATTGTGTTTTTTTGAGAAAGTATGTTTTATAAGCATGTTGATGTTGAATATTTGAGATATTTTGAATGATTTAACCTTTTGGTCTTAATGGAGTTATTTTGAACTCGAGTGTGAAAGAAATCTACAACGTGGTTGATTTTGATAGATGGGAAGCATGATGGCTCCCAATGTATATTTATATATTACTGAAATTATTTTGTTGTGGATTGTCTTTGAAATGATCTGAGTTAAGTCCGGGAGAAATCTTTAGCACTGAGTGGGAGGTATAAAGCGACCTTACTTCCTTAGAACTACGTGCCCCCGTAGGAGTGAGCCTGAGGCTGATTTATATAGTGATCACTAGTTTGTGTAGATTTGATATCGATAGTCCTACTCCGATGGCAAGGATAGGACGTTTCTCCCCAACGTGGGTTGTACGTTGGACTCCATGTAGCTCACATGGTTTATGTCGGTTATAGGATCTCCCAGTGTGTGTGTTTCCTTGTGTCTATGGTGAATGGTGAAGAGCTTTGAAAGTGAAATTGTGAAAGTTATTCTTTTGAAAGATTTAAATGATATTTATATTATGAGAATTGATATTCTTGATGAATTGAAAGTGATTGACAAATTATATGATGACTCACATGTGTTATTGAACTTATTTCATCCTCTTATGATTATGATGATTTTCTTTGGGCTATGTAAGTCTTTCATGCATTCTGCATATTTCTTATAAATATTTATGATGATGATATTTATACAACTATATACACCCCCATATACTCGGTTCCTTTCCCTAGTACTGACCCATATCTTCGGATGTGGGCTGCATTTTCTCGAAATGTAGGTTCAGGTACTCAGTTCTAGGTTCGACAGTGATTCTTTAGGCATGCTTTTCTACATCCTCTGTTGTGGTGAGTCATCATGTTCCAAGGACGTGATGTCTGATGTTGGTTTCACGAAATTTTTTACATTTGATAACTGAGTATGAGTCAGTTGGGGCATGTCTCAATGGCTCTCTGGTTTTATTGATTTTCATAGAGGCTTGTCAGACTACTATAGATGTTGGGAGTTGACTAATAAGTCGTATTTTGTTATCTTTCTGAAATTCTTTTATTCTTGGATGATGATTACTCTGTTGATATTTGAGGGTTATTTATGGAAACCCCGTTGATTTGTGTTGAACTGAATGAAAATGGCTCAAAGGTTAGCTTGGGGCTACTCGTAGCCTCAAGCATCGTATGATGCTTCGGGACCCATTTTCCGGTGCATTACATGTAACTCCTCGACTAAAGAGGTTTGGAATGTACAATAAATACTTACTAGGTAATAACAAATGGAAGGGTACATGAGAATGGGTACTATTGAAACACGTGGGCATATTCTAATTATGAAAAAATGTATATCCCACATAAGG
>NW_025868633.1:0-2043 GCF_002878395.1 Capsicum annuum
AT
Organism: Capsicum annuum; assembly: GCF_002878395.1. Classification (NCBI taxonomy): domain Eukaryota; kingdom Viridiplantae; phylum Streptophyta; class Magnoliopsida; order Solanales; family Solanaceae; genus Capsicum; species Capsicum annuum. Next base: position 3 of record NW_025868633.1, read on the forward strand.
TCATTTCCAAGAAATGAGCAGCACAATACAGCGGGGCAACATTTGGAGCGGAGAAATGTTAGCACACTTTTTTGTCTATCAACAGTTTACTTAAATCAGAAAGTAGGTTATTTTAGCAGCTATTAATTATACAACAACAACAATACCAGGTGTATTCCCACTAAGTACGGTCTGGGAATGGTAAAGTGTACGCAGTCCATACCACTATCTCTGATGAAGCAGAGAGGTTGTTTTCAATAAACCTCCGGCTCAGGATAGATAACAGTATAACAAACAAAAAATGTAAGAATAAACACAAAATGGGATACTACTATAAACTATCTATTTAAGATCACAAACATTATTATAACACCACGAACAAGAAACTACAAATGTAGATACAAACAAAGCACTCCTCCCTACTATTACGGATGCACTCCTACCTAAATCCTCATCCTTAATTCATGTTCTCCACACCTTCCTATCAAGGGGCATGTCCTTCATATATTGTAACCATTTCATGTCAGGCCTAATCATCTCTCTCCAATATTTCTTACGCCTACCTCTACCCCATCTAAAACCATAGTCAGTCTCTCATACCTCCATATTGGAGCATCTGTGCACCTCCTCATCATATGACCGAACCACTGTAAGTCTGTAACCACACTTTCCACATCTTGTCTTCCACCGAACCTACTCCACCTTCTCTCGAATAACCTTATTTATAACCTTATCTCTCCTGATAAGTCCATACATCCAGCTCAACATCCTCATCTCCGCTACCTTCAACTTTTGGATGTTGGAGCTCTTAACTGCCCAACACTCCGCTCCATACAACATAGTCAGTCGGATTGCCACTCTGTGGAACTTACCTTTAAGCTTAGAAGACACTTTCTTATCACACAAGACTCTCGAAGCGAGCCTCCACTTCAATCACCCTGCACCAATACGGTGTGTGACATCCTCGTCAATCTCTCCATTCCCTTGAATGATAGACCCATATACTTGAAACTATCTCGCTTCTGAGTGGCCTGAGAATCCATCTCAACTACCACATCATCCACATGCGTCAAATCATTGAACTTACATCCCAAGTGCTCTGTCTTAGTATTGCTCAACTTAAACCCTTTAGACTATAGGGTCTGTTACCAAACCTCCAACTTATCAGTAACTGTTTCCCGAGTCTCGTCTATAAGTACAACATAATTCGCAAATAACATACACCAAGGCACCTCACCTTGAATACGCAGTATCAAAACATCCATCACCAAGGAACCTCACCTTGAATACGCAGTATCAAAACATCCATCACCAAGTGTAGACACCTAATTCTGTCTCTCCCGAAGACCCAAGTTACACATTTTCATCCCTGTCTTACCACGTGCCCTCACCCGTATGATTATACCCCATAAAAATACAAAAATAACAAACCCACTAACAAACCTAATCCCAATTATTCTTTTGTAACAAAATTAACTACTCCTCCTATCAATTTTAGACAACACATCACTACCCCATGCCCCCATACCCTACCCCACCTACCCTACCCCAATACCCACCCTCACAGCCTATATACACACATACAATTGATACACACAGAGGGGGCCTGATCCTAAAAACCAAAAAAAACCAGCTGCCCTCCTTCTCTCTCGATCTCCTCCTCTCTCACACTCCGACGAGACGCCACCATTGCTTCAACCGCAACGACGACGGCCAGCCCACCATCACCGTAGCCAGCTCTTCTCCCAGCTCCCGCTCTGACCAATGCCACTACGATGACGACCAGCCACCCTAGATCTGCCATGCATCATCACCGACCTCACGCCAGCAAACTTCGCTATTATCCACCTCTTCTCTGCCGCCAGCCTTCCCTTTTCCCCCTCCATTGAGCCACCACCCAACGCCGTCAACAGCCCTCTCCAGTCATGTCTCGCCATCTCCGACGAGAATCCAGCCAGCCACCAGCCACGCGAAACAGTCACCCCAGCACCACCTCCAGCAGCCGCTAGCCAATCACGCAACCCCCCAACTGCGACTCAGCCTCCCCCATCCTCACCGGTCA
>NW_025868634.1:0-1272 GCF_002878395.1 Capsicum annuum
TTTGTTTCATATAAAATGAGACCAAAAAATCCATATATTGGACCCGTACAATATCCATTTTTATTAGATATAGAGAAGATTTAGAAAATTAATATGTAAGGTTTCATAGTTATGTTAAATAACAAAAATAAGAAAATAATTTATATAAGATAAAATTTTAATTGATTTTAAATTCTTAGATGTTATTTTATCTGTCCATCTTTACTTGTCCATTATACTAAAAATAGATGTTCAAAAGTATTTATCTAGTCTGAAAAATCAATGGATATTTATCAATTTCTACCCATTTTATCCTTAGCATTAAATACAATTAATCACTCAGTGCATTTCTCAAACATTATATCTATTGCTCTCTCCGTCCCAAATTATCCGTCTCAAATTGAAGTGACACATTGATTAAGAAAAATAATAAATAACATGGCTAGTTTACCATAGTATGTTTTATTTTAATTTAAAGAAAAAGTAATTAATGCAAAGGGTAAAACATGGAAATTTTTTTTGTCTCTTCCTGATTAATGAAAAAAGACAAGTAAAATGGGACATCAAATGAGAAAATTTGGGACGGAAAGAGTATATTTAAAGGGTAATATGATAAAATTACCTCTATCATTTACTATTTTTTTACCTATATGTCAAGTCAATAGTAGACAACTATTGATGGATGGAGGGAGTAAGAGTTGTCATATATAGTCCAAATAATGAAAAATTGAGTTTATTTCAAACTCCTAAATATTAACATAGTAATTAAATATTAAAATAATAATTAAAGATTAATTATTTGATAAAAATAGTAATTCCTTTGTTCCTAAATATACTTATCGTCCTTAACAAAACTAGATATTTCATGATACTTGTCGTTTTATAAAATTAAGATATAATTATTTTTTTTTCACTTTTATGCTTAGTCATAAACATAGAGAGATATTAATATAGTAGGGAAAGAGAAGTATTAAATTGATAGGGGTAGTAAATAAGGATTATTTAGTCAAATGAGCAACAAGAAAATTGCAAACAAAAGTTGTAATAAGAATTTAGGAACAGAGGGAGTAAAAACAATTTTTCTAAAGTCTTTTGATGACGAAGGACAAAACGTTTAATCGAAAACATTTAATAGTTACTTCAACATTGAGTCATTGACATATTCATTTCGAGTTAAAAGGAAAGCCACCATGCAGTTAAGTCATCTAATTAAATATGATTACTTCAACATTGCACAGTTAAAGATGTCACACTACCATACTATTTTTTTCATAACGTCTCATTCAATTATGT
>NW_025868635.1:0-4246 GCF_002878395.1 Capsicum annuum
TTTGGAAACTGATCTTTCCTTAGGTGTACCCACACCCAATCTCTGGGTTCAAGCACAAGTCTCCTTCTTCCTTTGTTTACCCTTTTTGCAACTTCTTGGTTCTTCTTTTCAAGCTTGAGCCACACCCTTTTATGCATCTTCTTTATTGCCTCAGCTCTTTTACATCCATCTAGGCATATCATAAGATCACTAGACAAAGGGGTAAGATCTAAGGGGCTAAGGGGATTCATGCCATAAACACACTCAAAGAGAGTCATTCCCGTACTTGAGTGTATTACCCGATTGTATGCAAATTCCACAAAGGATAGGTGATCTTCCCATGAAGCCATTTTACCTTTAACCATAGAACATAGCATATACCCTAAGGTTCTATTTACTACCTCCGTTTGGCCATCGGTTTGTAGGTGGCAAGACGTGGAGAAAAGCAACTTCATTCCAAGCCTACCCCGCACGGACTTCCAAAAGAGACTTAGGAACTTTGAGTCCCGATCACACACAATAGTCCTTGGGATCCCATGAAGCTTTACAACATGTTCAAAAAATAATGAAGCTACACTAGGAGCATCGTCGGTTTGAGCACATAGAATGAAATGAGCCATTTTGGAGAATATATCAACAACAAAAAAAATACTATCTTGACCTTTTCTAGTCCTTGGCAGCCCCAAAACAAAGTCCATGGATATATCGAATCAAGGCCTAAGGGGAGTGGGAAGTGGGGTGTACAATCCTTGAGGTAGGAGGCAAGATTTCGCACTCCGGCAATCCATACATTGGCCACAAATATTAGCAATATCCTTGCGTATTTTGGGCCAATAGAATTGCTCCTCTAAGATACCGAGGGTCTTGTCAACCCCAAAATGCCCCATGAGGCCACCATCATGTGCCTCTCTCACAAACAATCCCTTCATGAACTAGAAGGAACACACAACCTCCTCCCTTTGAACAAATAACCATCAAACCGAGAGTAGGAGGAATTACCATTCTCTTTAAGCCATCGGTCCCTTACCCACTCTTCACATTCCCTAAACATAGGAACAAAGGTAGGATCCTCGGGATACAACATTCGCAAGCTCTCAAATCCCATCAACTTCGAAGACAAGGTAGCAACAAGCACATGGTTTCTAGACAACGCATCGGCAATAATATTGTCTTTCCATTTTTTGTAATAAATTACATAAAGGAAAGTCTCAATAAACTCAATCTACTTAGCATGACACCTATTCAACTTGTCTTGGTTCTTAATGTATTTCAACAATTCATGATCCATTCGTATCACAAACTCTTTAGGCGACAAATAATGTTGCCAATTTCCCAAAGCTCTAACAAGGGCGTACAACTTCAAATCATAAGTCGAATAATTAAGAGTTGCCCCTTTGAGCTTTTCACTAAAATAAGCAACGGGATGGGATTCTTGCATCAAAACAGCCCCAATACCAACCTTACTAGCATCACACTCAACTTTAAACATCTTATCAAAATCGAGCAATTGCAACAAAGGTGCTGAGATAAGCGAGCTTTCAAGGCTTCAAAAGCCTTAGCTTGCTCATCACCCCACTTAAAGGGTTAGTCTTTTCTAATAACCTCGGTCAAGGGGGATGCTATGAATCTAAAACCCTTGACAAACCTTCTATAAAAGTTCTCCAACCCATGAAAACTTTGAATTTCTCCAATAGTCTTAGGGGTCGGCCAACTTCGTATTGAGTCTATCTTGGATTCATCCACTTTCATACCCCTTGAACTCACAACAAAACCCAAGAAAACCACTTTATCAACACCAAAAGAACACTTCTCCATATTGGCATACAACTTCTCCTTTCGGAGCACATCAAACACATATACCTCAAATGCATCACATGATCATCAATAGATTTACTATATACCAACACATCATCAAAGTAGACCACCACAAACTTTCCAATATAAGGCTTCATTACATGATTCATTAGCCTCATAAAGGTGCTAGGAGCATTGGTAATGCCAAAGGGCATAACTAGCCACTCATATAGACCAAATTTGGTCTTGAATGCGGTTTTTCACTCATCACTGGGTTGCATACAAATCTGGTGGTAGCCACTCCTAAGATCCACTTTAGAAAACACACAAGCAACATGTACCTCATCTAACATATCATCTAGCCTAAGGATAAGATGAAGATACCTTATAGTGATTTTGTTGATGGCTCTACAATCAACACACATGCGCCAAGTTCCGTCTTTCTTTGGTACCAAAAGCACCGGGACAGCACACGGACTCAAACTTTTTTGATGTCATCTTTGTTGAGAAGCTCCTCAACTTGTATCTCAAGATCCTTAGTGTCCGTGGGATTTCTCCTATAAGCCGGTTTGTTTGGAAGTTGTGAACCCGACACCAAATCAATTTGGTGCTCAATTCCCTGAATCGGGGGCAATCCTTGTGGTAATTCTTATGGGAATACATCATCAAACTCCTGCAAAAAAAGTGAAATAGAAGGTGGAAGAGAAGAAGAAAAATTAGAAAACGAAGAAGAGACGTTAGTATTAAGGGCATGAGCTAGGAGGAGCATAGGAGTGTCCATGTCTTGTTCCTTGAACAAATCCTTCCTCCTAGCCAACATAACCATGGGTCCTTGACCCTTTTGATCCTTATAATCAGCAACTTCTCCCTTAGAAGAGGTAGAACCCGAAACCTCCCCCTTTTGCCTCTTTTTGGTTTCTTGTCTTTTGCTCCCCTTGTCTTTCAACTCTCTTAATTTTTGATGCATCTCATTCACTTAGGAGGGTGATATTGGGTGTAATGTGAACTTCTTCCCATCATGCACAAGTGAGTAAATGTTCAACCTGCCATCATGCTTGCTAGATTTGTCATATTGCCATGGTTTACCAAGTAGCAAATGGCATGCTTGTATTGGAATGATATCAAAACAAACTTCATCTCGGTAGTTTCCTACCATGAACTTGATCATGCATTGTCGGGTCACTTTTAACTCACCACATTCATTAATCCATTGTAGTTTGTAAGGATTAGCATGAGGAGTGGTAGGAAGTTTCAAGAAATCCACCATTGTAGAACTAGCAACGTTTGTACAACTTCCACTATCAATCACCATAGTACATACCCCTCCCACCTTTCACTCCCTTACTCCTCTCAATCTTTTGTCTCTCATAATAATTTGAATTGGAGTAGGTAGGAACTTCTTTTTGCGGCCCGGCTCTTACAATATTAGGCCAATTTTACATATTTGGAACTTTATGTTGTGCAAACCAATCGGCACCCAAGCTCACATTACCATAGGTTATGGGAAAAACATCACACCACACCTCCTCATGGTAATTAAATTGGGAGAAGATAACTTTTATCCTCTCGGTAACCTTAAACCTATCCAAGAAGTATGGAACAAGTAAAGGCTCACAAAATAACCCCAAGTAATCAACCATGGATGGAACAATGTAGTTTCTATAGTACCTATCATTTAACACAACGAGGCATCTCGGTATCCCATAAATGGTCACCTTTCCAGAGTGTACACTCCTTCTCGGATCAACATTGCAAAGCACATGAGTATCCCTCAATTTTGGAGATGCATACTCTCTTCTTCTCATTGGACAACCTACACTATATCTAGTATAACCATTCACACTATATCGACCTTGATAAGAAGTACTACAAGGTGGAGAATATGAATCTTCACACTCCTCACGTATACTCTCATCATAGCTCTCATAAGGTTTACGAATGAATGGGTTATACCTAACACCAAATCTAGGTTCGGAGTGGGGAGTGCAAGACTCCTCACATGTCCCACTTAATCATAAGATCCATCACGAGGTCCTACATCATCTCCAAAGTTACTATAAGCACTAGGCACTTCATTCGCCTCATTTTCTCCCTCAAAACAGTAACTTTCAAATCTGCCTATGTTTTGATCATGGCTATTTTCATAGCCTCCACACTCTTCCTCAACTTTGTAGCCATAAAAACCCTCACTACAGTCATAGTCTCCCATATTGTAGTCACAATAATCCCCAGCTATCGAAGTCATGTTCCCCTTATATCACCCTTTAAACCTACAAAATGAACAAATGAGATTAGCAGTAAAGCTCCTCACCAACACTCATATTCCCTCACCTTTGTGATTCTCACAATTGGAGCGGTGAATATTGAAAGTTGCTTATATTCCCGGTAGTCAATAAGATGTCAATTCCCGAAAAGTTTTTTGTTTGATTGACTCAAGACACAAAACAAAATTTACTTACGAACTTGAAACAAA
>NW_025868636.1:0-2461 GCF_002878395.1 Capsicum annuum
TAAAAAATATCAAGAACAATATTAAACTAACTATTTATAATTGCCCAGGATATGTACATATGATTATACATATCATGATTTGAAAAAATACATAATAAAATGTAAAAATCCAGTATATATTGCACATGTCTTTATTCAAACACAACTGTATAAGCAGAATATGTATTTAACACATCATGTGTTATACATACTACCAACTGTATATTCATATGTATATATAAATATAGATATTAGCATTAAAATGCATATTACCAACTGTATATTCATATGTATATACTATTTGAAAAAAATACATAATACAACTGTATATTCATATGTATATATGAATATACATATTAGTATTTAGAAAAAAATATCTATAATCCATAAAAAGAAGACACTGTTTTTTATACATGTATATCATAAATCATAAAATACATATGTTGTATATGTATACAACATTCAAAATATTTTTTAAAATTATTGTACCTTGATCTCACTTATAGCATTCATTATCGCATCACACCTTGTTGATACTAGGCCACGGATGGATTTCATCTCTTGAAGAACCTGCTTCAAAATAAATAAATTATGTATGAAAACAAAGCAATTCAAAACTTAAAAACAAATTACCTCATTGCGAAACTTGTGAAACACTTTCTTTGAAACAAAATCATCTTCATCTCGAGAACTGCACAAAGATAAATCAGGTGACTCAATCGGAATAGATTTCTTGCTTGCTGACCGATTTATGTCCTTCCTCTTTGTAGCTACTTTCTCTTTTTGTTGAATCGGCATAAAAATTGGAGTCCTGACAGAAAGCTTCTTTGCAGTACGAGGTGGAGGGGTCCTTTTTGGTGTCTACTCATCCAAACTTTTATGTTGTTGCTTCAACTTTTTCTTGATAGGTGAAGATGATGAATCACCATGATGTTTTTTTTAGGTGATTGAATATTTTTTTGGATGTGACGAATCCTGAAAATCATCATCCAAATTAACCTCATCATCTTTGTGACTTACACCTGCAGGAACAACCTTCTTGGGTATCCGAAAGCATGAAATCTCCTTTCGTGTTGGCTCAATATTCTTAAAAGAAACCTACAATTATATTGCATCCTCATCAAAATTTATTTTTAGATGGTAACACCAATGACAGTTGGAACATAAATCACTTACATTAGAAAATATTTAACATTTACATACATGCCTAATCATTGACAAATATATTTTGTATATAAACATATGCATAAACATTAAACGCATTTTCAAATAATAACATAAAGAACAAAAGATATAAAGATAACTGACTTTGACATCTGCTTCATTGAACATGCTTTCTATAAGAGATTCGTATCGTGGACGGGGAGCATTTGTTTTTCAATTCAAAAGATGGGGAATTTGATTGTCCACCCTTGAAGCAACATTACGAGGAACTGTGGAGTAACACTCGTACAACCAAATTTGAATGGCCAGAGGCATTCCATGTAGCATATAAAACTTGCCTTTCGATTTCAACTTTTTATTCAAGCTCTTTGCTAATTCCTCAAATGCAACAGACCCCCAAAGATAATCACTGTAGCGATCACTCTCAACTAAATCAAAATGTAGCCATGGAATAACTACAGTATCAACAATAGACAACAAAAATGCATGGATAAAATAGAGATTAGCAAACTTCACGGCATCTTCATCATTGTCTTTTTCCCATATTTTTCTAGAAAAAGCAGCAAATAATTCTCTTTTTTGAATATACTTGACACCACCAAAATAGTCTTCAATAAGTCTATTCGCACGATCCAAATCAGTAACCACAACAAACTCTCTAGGACTGAAATGAAGATTTGTGCCCTTCGCACGAATTACTATGGCATTTGCAGTGCTTTCCTTAGTCTCAAGCAACATAATACATCTTTCAAACTGCGCTTGAATCACAGAACTCTTTTTCTTCATGAAGACAACAAATATGCTATTATTACAAAAGATATTATACTGATTCTTCGTTAAAGTTGACTTAATGCGATGTTCAATGTCATTGAAGTATGGCATCCTATATGTGAAGCAAATTTTGGCAATACTCTTGCCATGTATGTCTAATCACACAAAATCTATGCACCACAAAATACAATTATATATCAAAACAGTGGCATATATGTATTTATGAAATACACCTTAAAGTTACATTATTCCTAAATTAAATCTAAAAAAGAAAAAGTCATATGTATTTTATTTATACATAACTATGTCGAAAAATCATTTAAATTAACAAGAAGAAGTACATGACTTTGTCTAAATCAAATTAATAAAAAATACAACTTGACATCAAACTCAAACATTAACAGTAAACAAAATAAAAAAATATCTATATTTTACATGTCAAAAGAGTGAGAATTATGTATTTACAGAATGCAACTAATTACAATAAACATATAGATATATATTTTATGAATACAACAAGTATATACAAATTATAAATTTCACAAAA
>NW_025868637.1:0-2431 GCF_002878395.1 Capsicum annuum
AAAGAGAAGAAGCTAAAACAAATAAACCAACTAAACCAAAATCATTTACCTTTTTTCAGCATCCCCAAGTAGACCAAGATCAGGTTTTACACAAAACAGTTTAACAAATAATGTGCTATCTAAAATAATAAATAGACAAAAAATGACTCCAAGATAACAGCTAGAAGAAATTTTAGATGTAGATAAAGATATACAACTTTTTCAACAAAATAAATAAAAATGAATAAGTGCTAAGACACTATATAACGAAGGAATGTTTACAATGACACAATTATATAAACATTATAGACAAGAAAAATTATGTGTAACTGGTAAACATAGCGCTAGTATAAATTTAATAAGTTCAAAATCTTTAAGACAAATTGCCAAGTCAAACATAAGCCTCGTGCACATGGGACTCATAGTAGTAGGCCTAAAAAGACTAACCATAAAAAATCTACGAACTAAAGTATTAGTTACAATCTATCATAATAGATGGTCAAACTCAAAAAGATCTATATTTGGAATAATAGAAGTAGACATGTCAACAAATGGAGGACTTTTTTATTGTAGTCAGACAATATAATAAATTCTCTAGAATCTAGACTAAAGGATATGAAGAAATGAATATGGAAATAATTTATTAATACGAGTAGGATTTATAGGAAAACTCACCACTAATAGTAGTACAAAATTTATACTAAGAATAGATGATGTAGTAAGTTTAATGGGAAATAAAGGTATTAAATTAATGAAACCCCTAAAGATAAATTCCGAAAACTATGCAGGACTAGAATGGAACTTAGAAAAATTTACTAATAAAGAAATACTAAAGCCAACCAATCATTTAATGTATATAAACACTAAAGGAGAAACTTCAGTAAGATTAACAGACTACCAATATACAAATGAAAAAGAAATTGATGAAGAAATTAAAGAATGTGAAAATACTAATTTTATGAATATAGAAATATTAGAAGAAGGTTTTGAAGTGAATAAAGCTAAAATCAAAGTAGAAGCCCTATACAAAATAAATAACGATAGAAAGTTCAAATATATAGGCTGTAAAATGAGAAATCTTAATCTCGCCAAAGCTAAAGAACATTTTATAATTTATGAGTTTAGAACAGATAATTTTTGTTATACACATAAAAAGGAATGAAAAGGTGAAGACTCAAAATCAATTTATAGTATAAACGAAAGTATAAAGAATTTATGAAAAGTGCGGCAAGTACTGCAAGCCCTTTCCAGAGAATAACCGGGATGCAAAGATTTAATATAACAACAGGAAATTTACAAAGATATAGGGTATTTAGATAAACCGAGACACTTAAGTTGAACAATCCATAAAACCGAGAGGAAAAAGAATGCCAATAGAAGAACCTATTAGATTACAAGAATGTGGTAATAAAGGAAAAATTTTAAATTACCAGCTCATGATCCTCAAGCATGGAATAATGTAATAGGCATATGAAAAAATGTAGTTGTAGGAGACTACATACAACATATACAGGGGAATCAAGAGCCAGATGCAAAAATTATGTATAAATATTTAGAAACATTTCTAGAAGAAAGTACTAAGGGACTTCGGGAAGCATATAAGACATTATTCCCATAAGATTTACAGTAATTATTAGAACTAGGTCCAAATCCTTACAATTTTGTAAAAAAAGTACATACTTAACTAACAGGAGAAGATCCCAATAGTGGATTAGTAGTACTGCAGCAAAAAGCCCTAACAAATTTAGAACAACTAAGTATTAATAATTGGTCAAGGATTAAAGAATTTCTAAATGAATACTTTTATTATTGTACAATTAGTAGGAACTCGTTTGATCAGACTCTAGGCGCTAGATTATTTTAAAAATTACCAGGGGTTGTAGAAAGAGAGATAAAAGAAAAATGGTCCAAAAGAGAAGGAGTAATACGAAATCCAAACAACCAATGGTCAATAGGACAAACAATACAACATGTAATGGATATATTACAAGAAAAATATACAAATATATAGATACAAAAACAATTAAAACAGAATTAATAAACAGAATACAAGGAAGAAAAATATTTATTAAATTTTATTATAAATTCGGATATTGGAAGATTCAGATACATGAAGAGAGTATAGAATGGACAGCCTTTACATGTCCAGAAGGACATTTTGAGTGGTTTGTTTTGCTGTTCGGACTAAAGATAACTCCTCTAATTTTCCAAAGCAAAATGGATTGTATTTTTGGAGACTATAAATTTTTTTTTATTGGTCTATGTAGATGATATTCTAATCTTTAGTAATAATATGATAGAATAGTTAAGACATTTACAACAAGTTTTAAAATTATTTTTAGATAATGGAATAATAATAAGTAGAAAGAAAATGGAATTATGTAAAAATAGTATTAAATTTTTAGTAGTAGTTATTAGAGATGGAGAAATATAACTATGACCGCACATAGCT
>NW_025868638.1:0-1397 GCF_002878395.1 Capsicum annuum
ATTCGACCAACTTGAACTGACAGAAGACCCGAGACCAATGAACCACATCTGATAGACCTCGAACTCAAACTCCCGAATCGAATAATACCAGTTTGAACGACGATGACCCCCAAAACCTAACTCAAACAGAAGTCCAAAATGCGTGTGAATATCTGAGCCCAAAAATATAAGAAAACCTGAAAAATCTAGTTGCCGGAACTTCGTCAACACAGACAGCAGCATGAATAGTCAGAAAAGGATTGGATTTCCGATGAATTTTAATGTTTTCTAAACGGAATCGCCTGAAAAAGATCAGAAACAGTCATCTCCAGCGAAGAGATCGCCGGCCAACTCTAACCCACCGAATTCCTATCGATTTTCGTTCAGCTTTACCGATTCAAACCTTGTTCGTCTGTCTCTCGATCTCTCATATCTCTCACTGTTCAGAACCCTCTCCCACTCACTACTGTCTCTCCATCACTCACCCTTCACTATGTATGGTGTTTGTGATTTTTGCGTTAATCATGTACGGAGAAGAATGTGTTGTGTGCGTATTCAGTAAAGTGTGGGTGTGGTTTCTAGTTCTTGCGTGCATTTTTGGAAGAAACAAAGAATTGGAAGAAGACGTATGTGTGCCTATTGGTGAATCCGTATGCCTGTGATGGTGTCGAAGTTATTGTGGGTGAGAAAAAGGAGAAAGAAAAATGGAATCCCTCTGTTTTATGCTCCCTTCTCTGTATATTCTCTATGTTTATGTTTTGTGATCTGAGGAGAAAAAAAACGTGAGTTCCCCTATTTTTTTGCACTCAATGTATATCTATATACTAAAATGAAATCCACCTAAAACCAAAAATGGTCCCCCCCTTACCCCTTTCCGAGAAGGTTCCTTTTCTCAATTCAAGAATAGAAATTCCTCACTCATCACGTGGGCTCCCAGTTAGTCTTTTTTTTTGTGTATCGCATGAGAGAGGGAGGGTATGTAGGGGTAGGGGTTAGGTGAGGTAGGTGGTAAGGTGGGGTATGTGAGGTGTTAAAATTTAATAGGGAGGGGTTGTTAGAATAAGATAAAATTAGTTAGGGGTTGTTATTTTTATCATTTTATGGAGGGATAATTACATGGGTGAGGGTGCGTGATAAGGTAAGATAAAAATGGATAAAATTGGACTTCGAGAGGGACAAAATTAGGTGTCTACATCATGCCCCCTTTGAATTTAAACACGAAGTTTTTTCAGGCAAATAAGTAGACAACGAAACAAAATTTTGACCCGACCATTATTCAAAGAAAGAAACAGAAAGAAGAAGGACAATCGGGTCTTGACTTAAGACATCCTACCTACCCAAGTAATGAGGGAATCAAGTCACGGGTATTTTAAAGGATTTGAAAGAGAAGGACAATACCGAATTGGAGAGTCGAGTGA
>NW_025868639.1:0-3060 GCF_002878395.1 Capsicum annuum
GAGATTGTTTTAGAAGTTGCCAGTCTTTCAGTACTATTTGGTACCACAGCTTTGTGGATGCTTCATCTGATATTTGCTTTCATACTCAACTTTCTATGCTATTATGGAAGGCGTGTTTACAGTATTTCTAGGAGTACCTTTGCAAAAATTTAAAAGAAAAATTATAATTAGGAGACCTTTGAATGAATAGATTTTAGTGAATTTCTGATTTTCTATTTGAATTATCACCAGAGAAACTTCAGCATGTTAACATGCTCTTTTATGCAGCTATTCGGCTATATGAGTACATATCCTATTGCCTATCTCAGCTATCATACACTAATAAGAGCATGAGAAAGCTGATAGAGTTGTTTAGAACGTATGAACGTGCCTTATCTCAAGACGCTGTGATGGAGAATTTTCGAACTATTATCAACAAGGTAAAATTTGTTGTGGCATCACAAGGCTTTGGGCTTGGACTAGTTTTTGGAAGTTATTGGGAATTCATTTCACAGTGTTAAAGCTTCATTTGCCTATTTGAATGTCTTTAATTTGTGGAAGAAGTTTGCTAAACCTGAACTTAAATCACGCTTTGAGGAGTTTGAGGAAAAGTTGAATAAGTTCCATATTGAGAGGAAGGAACATGAACTTACTGCCTATAGACACCTAATTTTGTCCCTCCTGAAGTCCAATTTTATCCATTTTTATCATACCTTATCACGCACCCTCACCCATGTGATTATCCCTCCATAAAATGACAAAAATAACAACCCCTAACTAATTTTATCTTATTCTAACAACCCCTCCCTATTAAATTTTAACACCACACATACCTAATCTCACCACCTACCCCACCTAACCCCTACTCCTACATACCCTCCCTCTCTCATGGGATACACAAAAAAAAAGATAAAGACTCACCGGGAGCCTACGTGATGAGTGAGGATTTTCCATTCTTGAATTGAGAAAAGGAACCTTCTAGGAAAGGGGTAAGGGGGGACCATTTTTGGTTTTGGGTGGTTTTCCTTTTAGTATATAGATATACATAGAGTATAAAAAAAAAGGGGAGCTCACGCTTTTTTTCTCCTAAGAGCACAAAACACATACATAGAGAATATACAGAGAAGGGAGCATAAAACAGAGGGATTTCATTTTTCTTTCTCCTTTTTCTCACCCACAATAACTTCAACACCATCATAGGCATACGGATTCACCAATAGACACACATACGTCTTCTTCCAATTCTTTGGTTCTTCCAGAAACGCACGCAAGAACCAGAAACCACACCCACACTTCACTGAATACTCACATAACATAATTTTTTCTCTGCACACGACTAACTTACAAATCACAAACACCACACATAGTGAAGGACGAGTGATGGAGAGACAGTAGTGAGTGGGAGACAGTTCTGAATAGTGAGAGATATGAGAGATCGAGAGAGAGACGAACAAGGGTCGAATCGGTAAAGCTGAACGGAAATCGATAGGAATCTGGTGGGTTTGAGTTGGCCGGCGACCTCTTCGCCGGAGCTAACTATTTCTGATCTTTTTCAGGCGATTCCATTTAGAAAACATTAAAATTCGCCGAAAATTCAATCCTTTTCTCACTATTCGTGCTGCTATCTGCGTTCACGGAGTTCCGGCAACTCGATTTTTCAGGTTTTCTCATATTTTTGGGCTCAGCTATTCACACTCATTTTTTGACTTCTGTTTGTGTCAGGTTTTGGGGGTCATCGTGGTTTGAACTGGTTTTATTCGATTCAGGAGTTTGAGTTTGAGGTCTGTCTGTAGTGGTTCATTGGTCCCGGGTCTTTTGTCAGTTCAAGTTGGTCGAATAAAAGCCCCAAGTTAAGGTCATCTCCTTATCTTCTTCTTATTCTTAGTTCATTTTTATTATGGTGAGTGGTTGATTATTGTCGTCTTGACTTTCCCTTTATCTTATGCGTGAGGTGAATGATGAATGTCGTGTATTATTGATTGATTGCTAAAATATTAATAGTCGAAGCATGTGTTAATCATGTGATTGAGTATGAAATTAGGGATGGGAATTGCAAGGTTGATAAGATGAATTTGGATTACCTTTGAGTTTATTGTTGTTATGTTTCGTTCGGAATAAATATCAAGTTATAAATCCGATAGCATCATGTTTAGGCCAACTATGGATAGGCAAAAGTAGGTTGGGTAGGCAAAGTTTAGGATCTGTGATTGTTAAAATGTTGAAATGTTTGTGGAGTGGTTTCAATTTATGCATTGGGATCTATTGTATTCATTGGGCCGGGAATGCCCCGAGGGATTTGTATTGATTCGCCAGGGAATGCCCGGACCTATTATGTGTTCGGAGGACGTCCGTGATGAAGGCCAAAAGCATCGGGTAAGGCATTGGATCGTAGTTTAGGATTAGTGTAGGTTAGCGTAGGTTTATTTTTTAATACCTTTTTTTTTCATTTCGGGTTGTAATAATTGGACTGGACATTATTATTTTTGTTTTTGGATTGTTGTTTGATGTTTGTTTATGTTCTTTGTGTGGTTTATATATTTGTGGTGTCTAATTAGCCGATACTCTCCACCAAGCGACCGTGGTGGAACCACGGGACCGAGGGGTGCCTAACACCTTCCCCTCGGTCAACACAATTCCTTAGTTAGAATCTCTGATCGCGGATCAGTTTTACAGAATCTAAATCATTTTGTAAAGGGTTTTCCAAAGGTGACTTGACACACGGATTATGCTAAGTGGCAACTCTGAGTTTTGAATATAAATAATCCTTTTCGAAACAAATTTTCATTTTTTGTCACTTTGAAAATAAAAACCCTTTCGAACTATAAAATCGAATCTTTTCGGAGTAAAAAATGGGGTGTAACAGCTCTGGCGACTCTGCTGGGGATAATTTCAGAATCTGAGCTTTTTTTTTGGAGTCGTATCGGCTTTGTTTAGCATTACGAGTGTATTATCATTGCTTGTGATTTTGTTTGTGTTTTCACTTTTGTGAATTTTCGTGCTCTTTGTTTACAGTATTTATCCTATGTGTTACCGTTTTTATATCTGACATTGTGTGCATAACCCGGATCATTCTTTCCGCAA
>NW_025868640.1:0-2014 GCF_002878395.1 Capsicum annuum
AAATTAAAACTTGACCATTCACGTCCGACAATCAATAGAGGCATAAGAAGAATACAGCCAGTCCATACCCAGAATAGCATCAAAATCTACCATGTCTAACTCAATCAGATCAGCCAACAAGACTCTATGAAGAATGGTCACAGGACACTTTTTATACACTTTCTGGGCAACAAACGAATCACCCACTGGGGTAGAAACTAGGATAGGCTCAAGAATAATCTCAGGACTCATTTCAAAATTCATAGCAATCAAAGGTGTAACATATGAGAAACTGGATCCAGGATCCAACAAAGCATACACATCAAACTGAAATATACGAAGCATACTAGTAACAACATCGGGAGAGTCCTCCTGTTCCTGGCGGGATAGTAAAGCATAGAATCTATTCTGGCACTGCCCGCCAGCATTGCTAGAAGAGGCTCCCTGAGTTGGGGCTGGGCGAGTCACTGGAACTGGAGCACTAACAGTCTGAGTCTGGGTCTGAGGGCGATAGTCACGACGCCCTTGTCCATCCTGTGGAAAATCTCTAACTCTCTGACCCATGTCACCATATCGGAAACAACCCCTCTTCTAACCCTAACACTTAACCGAATGAGCCTTACCACACTTAGGACACAAGGGACAATTTGGCTTACTGCCAGCACTGTACTGGGACCTAGATATATATGACCTGCTACCTTGCTCCTGCCTACCTCTAGGCATGGGAGCACTAGTAGATGATAGTGCTGGCATAGACGAACGGTCCTGATACTGAGGGCGACTCCCTCCCTGCGATCTAGTCTAACCCTATCCATGCTGCTCGGACCTAGCTCTCTTATCCCCTCTCATTCTATCTCTCTCGTTAATCTTGTCTGCCTCAATCTGTTGGGCAGGATTCATCAGCCTAGAAAGATTCATCTCACTATTCAACATAGCAGACCTACACTCCTTAACCACATAACTAGACACTCCAGTCACAAACTACCACATAACTAGACACTCTAGTCACAAACTTACTCATACTAGCCCGATTATCAGCCACTAAGTCAGGAGCATACTTGGCCAACTGATTGAACTTTAGACAGTACTCCCTAATAGTATAGAGCCCTGTCGCAGGTTCATAAACTCTTCCACCTTCGTCTCCCTCATCTACAAAGGGAAAAACTTATCCAGGAATGTATCCTGGAACTCTTTCCAAGTCGTAGGGACAGCTACCTCACCTCTACCTTTTCTCCAAGAAATAACCCAGTCAAAAGCAAGGTCTTTCAACCTATACGCAACCAACTCTACACTATGTTCCTCAGATACATGCATCACCTGAGTAATCTTCCGCACCTCCTCTATAAACAACCGTGGATCCTCATCAGACTTGGACCCATACAATTTTGGTGGATTTATCCGCATGAAGTCACGGACCCTGGCAGCAGCTGAATCACCTCCCTGCCTCTGTTGATCTGGGGCCGGGTTGGCCTAAATATTTACAGTAACAGCTTGGGCCAGCGCCTAAAAGGCTACCTAAAATTCAGCATGAGACACATTTTCATTTAATGGGTCAGTGGGTTGAGGTTGCTGACCATCATTATTTCTTCTCGCTCGACATGGAGGCATATTTCTAAAAGAGGAGAACACGAATCAATAGCAGAGAGAGACACTTTAAGCATGATAGACTTTTGAAAGAAAGAATCACACTTTTTTCCTAAAATATCTTGTAGCCTCTTGCTTATACATGTGGCGCACTACACACCGATGATCAAGACTCTACTTAACGCGGCTTGTCAGACTCCCTAGGACACCTTAAAACCTTAGGCTCTGATACCAAGTTTGTAACGCCTCAAAAATGGGTCCCGGAGCGTCACACGGTGCTTGAGGCTACGAGTAGCCCCAACCTAACCCTTTGAGCCACTTTCATTCTGTTCAACACAAATCAACGGGGTTCCATAAATAACCCTCAAATATCAACAGAGTAATCATCATTCAAGAATAAAAGAATTTTAGAAAGATAACAAAATACGACTTATTAGTCAACTCCCAACAT
>NW_025868641.1:0-2450 GCF_002878395.1 Capsicum annuum
CATATCACTAGAGTTAACACAAAATATACTATGTAAAGAAAACAAACAAACAACACATATTTAAAACACAAAGGAAAATGAGACACTAATTTAGTCAAAACAATAGAGAGAAGGGTTTGAACATAAACAACAAAAGGATAAAACAAGACAGATCCCGAACTACAACCCTGAAATAATTCAGAGAACAAAAAATAAAACAAAACAAGCTACCAAATCCCTTCCTAATAAGGAGAGGGGTGACTTCAGAATTGCTCAGCCTGACATCTTATCCACTGGTTTGCATATCAGCATGACTAGAGTTTTCCTCACTGTCAATGTTCTGCACCATGATTGATTTATCTTGAATCATCTTTTCAATTTCTCTTTTCAAAGCACGACAATCTTCAATACTGTGACCCTGAACATCGGAATGATATGTACATTGTACATTAGGATCAAAACTTCTTGAATGTTGGTTAGAAGTATACCTAAGGAGAGGAGTGATCATGCCCTGCTGTACCAATCTCTGGAATAAACTTGCATACGACTCTCCAATGGGTGTGAAGCTATCTCTCGACTTCTGTCTCATTTCATTATTTGGCTTAAATTGAAAACAGGCCTAGAAGGGCTTCGGTATATATGTGGAGTTAGAGGATAACTCAAAAGAGTTGGCACGCGCCAGTGTGGGTAAGATGGGGGTTGAACATATGGTTGCACATTATACACTTGATATGGAGATGGGGGAATGGTATATAATGGATTTTGGTAAAGATTATGTGGAGCTTGGGCATAAACTTGGGTTTGAGCCCGTGGGTAACGATGGTGTGGTCCTCTTGCCCATGCCTGTTTTCTAACTGCAATGGCAGATGCATCTTCCTCATTCTTCTTTCCTCCCACACTTCCCAAACCTTTTTGAATTGCTTGAGTATTCACTTTCAATGTTGCAAAACTCACAATGCGACCAGTCTTAATTCCATCCTCTATCATCTCCCCCATTTTGAGGACCTCAATAAATGGCTTACCTAATGTAGGTAACAAGTGTTGATAATATGTTTCATCCTACGCTTGAATAAACGCCTCCACTATCATACTTTCTTTCATTAGCGGTTTCACCCTAGCGGCTTGTTTATGCCATCTAATCGCATACTTTCTGAAAGTTTCAGTACTCTTTTTCTTCATATTAGTTAATGATTTCTCATCTGGAATCAACTCCATATTGTATTAAAATTGTTGCACGAATTCATTAGCCAGGTCATCCCAGCTATTCCACTTGTCGATGTCTTGGTTAACAAACTATTCTGAAGCTAGACCTGAAAGACTCTCACCAAAATATGCCATGAGTAATTCTTCTTTCCCTCCAGTGCCCCTTAGCTGGTTGCAATAGCGTCTCAAATATGCTACAGGACCGCCATGTCCATCATACTTCTCAAACTTCGGCATTTTAAAACCAAGAGGAAGATGTACACCTGGAAATATGCACAGATCTTTATATGAGACACTTTTGTACCCCCAAGTCCTTGCAAATTTTTCATAGTCAGTTCCAAACTTCTCAATTTTCTGGCTATTTCCTCTTGTTCTTCTGTCATAACAGGCTTCTCAGTGTTAGAAGGAAATTCAGGCGGTTGAGGCCAATCGTAAGGACTAGTCGACTTAAATATGGGCTCGAGAGCGTAATACTGATCACTAAAAATATTCAATACAGGGTCGCTTGTAGAGTGAGGATTGACATTAAAAGCAGGAGCTTCAGACAGGAGTGGGGATTCAAAAGCATGAATAGCAGGCAGAGCCGAGCATGTGGTAATTTTGTATTGAGGAGAGAGGAAATGAATATTGGAAGTGTTTGGATACTGTTGCCTCGGAGTAGGTCCTGATGCATGTTGTGGCGTGTCGACTAAAATAGAAAATTGTGCATGTGACACTGGAGGAAAACTAGAAAGATATTCCATATTATCTGCGGGAAATGGAGGAGGTGGCAACCCATTAGCCCAAGCTCGATGCATTTCTATCATTTGTTGCCTCAATTTCTGAATCTCTTCATTAGCTCCTACATTCTCATTCCCCAAGCTCCCCATCTGATTAGTGACAACAAACTCGGTATCCTTGTTGGCCATAACTTTCTCTGTGACTCGGAGCAACATGGAGGACCAGCCAAAATGCCACAAATTAACCACCTTAAACTAACTGGACAAGAGATAGCAAATGCGTTAGAGTTCAACAATTTTTCAAAACCTCTTCTTTTTTTTCTTGAAAAAAATCAACGAACCCTAGAAGGGCGCCTACGTATCTCACCCCCGAAAGGGGAGAATCAGGCGTGCGTAGTTCGTGAAGTTTTGCTAAAATGGCCAATTAAACTCTTTTTTCTTTCTTGAAACAACGTGTCAAAAGAATTGACGAAAATCTTTTTGCATTTTTTTTTTAGGTTTAAATCTCTATACAAAATGAAACCTGTGATTACCAAAGAAAAATCTTTT
>NW_025868642.1:0-1173 GCF_002878395.1 Capsicum annuum
ATTGATTTTCTTAGAGGCTTGTCAGACTAGTATAGATGTTGGGAGTTGACTAATAAGTCATATTTTGTTATCTTTTTGAAATTCTTTTATTCTTGGATGATGATTACTCTGTTGATATTTGAGGGTTATTTATAAAAACTCCATTGATTTGTGTTGAACTGAATGAAAATGGCTCAAAGGGTTATCTTGGGGCTACTCGTATCCTCATGCACCGTGTGATGCTCCGGGACCCATTTTATGGGGCGTTACAAACTTGGTATCAGAGCCTAAGGTTTTAAGGTGTCCTAGGGTATCTAAAAAGCCGCGTTAAGTAGAGTCATAATCATCGGTGTGTAGCGCGCCACATCTATGAGCAAGAGGCTACAAGACGTTTAAGGAAAAAGTGTGATTCTTTCTTTCAGAAGTCAATCGTGCTTAAAGTGTCTCTCTCTGCTATTGATTCATGCTCTCCTCTTTCAGAAATATGCCTCTATTGATTGTCGGACCCAAGTGGTCAAGTTTCTGTTTCCGAGTGCATCCGTGTTTGAGTGGTCTGGGAATTCTGTGTCACCCAAGAGTCATTTTATCTCTTACCTCAAAGCTAGAAAGCCTATTTTCAAGGGGTGTATTTACCATTTGGTTAGAGTTAAAGACACTAAGTCTGAGACTCCAACTCTCCAGTCTGTTAATGTCGTCAATGAGTTTTCTGATGTCTTTTCGAATGATCTCCCAGGGATACCTCCTGATAGAGAGATAGAGTTCGGGATTGATCTTCTTCCTGATACTCAGCCCATTTCTAGTCCTCCTTACCGTATGGCCCCTGCAGAACTTAAGGAGTTGAAAGAGCAACTCAAAGATCTACCAGATAAGGGTTTCAGAAGGCCCAGTGTTTCTCCTTGGGGTGCTCCTGTGTTGTTTGTGAGAAAGAAAGATGGCTCTTAACGTATGTGCATTAATTACCGCCAACTGAATAAAGTCACCATAAAAAATAAGTACCCTCTTCCGGGAATAGATGATTTGTTTGACCAATTGCAAGGTGCAAGTTATTTCTCAAAGATAGACCTTCGTTCCGGCTATCATCAACTCAAAGTTAGGGAGTATGACATCCCAAAAACCATTTTCCGAACTCGTTATGGCAATTTTGAGTTTCTTGTTATGTCTTTCAGGTTAACTAATGCCCCAGCAGCTTTCATG
>NW_025868643.1:0-1702 GCF_002878395.1 Capsicum annuum
ACTCCTCCATTTTTTAATTTTTTATCAACATATAAAATTCATCTCTTTCAATATACATTAACATTAAATTCACTTATTATATTATTCTAATTTGTTGTAAAATTCACATACTGTCATGATAAAATATTTTAATATAATATTCATACACATAATTCCATCACATATTCCCATTCTCACTATCACATACTCCATTTTTTTTCTCTCAAAATTCATATACACACACTTTAACTCATATACGATTCTCCCTCTATGTAAGACAATTTATAAAATATCAGCACCGATATAGAAAAATCAAAGTTTATTTTCAGAATCGGATTTTACTTTGGATTTGAATGATGATGGTCGAAATTGACATTGAATTGCTGACAGATCTGGTTTGCTGTTGGTCGGAAATGGAGGAAGGATGGCGATGATGGCAGATCTAGCCGCCATCGGGAGAAGAGGAGAAGGAGCAACGCGGCAGCGAGGGCTATGTATCGCCGTCCGTGGCTTTGCTATTAATGGCATCGCCAGCGGCAGATTTTTGAGTACAATGACGATGGTCGATAAAGGAAAAAAGGGTGATAGCCTTTGGTTAGTGATTCCGGCGAGTTTCTCGCCAGACAAATTAGAAACACCTTTTTTTTTTCTATTTAGTGATTTACTCTCGGCTTTTCTCCTTCAATTTTTGTCTAATGTTTTCAGTCGTTCACTATTTTCCATCTATTCTTCCACTATTTTTTTTTAAAACAGTATATGTTTATTACTGTTTTTCATGTGTGCCTACTACTATCTGCGTATTATTGTCGTTGTACGTAATTCGAATTTATGTGGTGTGTACTAGAATTGTGTGTGTGTAATGTTAATAAAATGTGCAGTGAATCATAACAGAGTGTGAAATCATAACAGTACTCATTTTATTCCTGTTGTTTTCTTTTTGTTTTAATTTTAAAACCGACAGTATCATACATATAATAGTTTTATATTCAGCACAATACAAATATATAAATATTCAATAATTTGATAGCACAATATATAATAATAATAATAGAAAGTTTACATAATCAATCAACCACGTATATCGAATAATGCATAATATTTTTTCATTCATGCTTATTCATCATGAAATTTACAAAATAAATAGAACCTGTAATGAAACAAGACATCTCCACCGGAATCAAA
The DNA here is from genome assembly GCF_002878395.1 of Capsicum annuum. NCBI lineage: Eukaryota > Viridiplantae > Streptophyta > Magnoliopsida > Solanales > Solanaceae > Capsicum > Capsicum annuum. The sequence continues at coordinate 1,162 of NW_025868643.1, forward strand.
ACTCGAACGAAAATATGGAATTTAGTTTCAATGCTTTTCCTTTTTCTCTCTTTGTTTATGATGTTTTCTTTTCTCTGATTTTTGTTTCTCTGTTTTTTCACTCTCTCTGGTGTTGACTATTTTTTTTTTTTGGTTTGAAGTCATATCTGGTAGTGTAGATTGCATGTAGGTAGAGTCCTTAAATAGGGAAAAGAATTGGGGGGAATAGTTAAGGGGCAAGTCAGATAAAGGGAGGAGGTTGGGTAGTTTTTGGATTTTAAAATTTGAAAATTTTATTTTATTATATATATTTTTAAAAATTACTATTATAGAAAATAATAATAATAATAATATAAAAATAAAAAATAAAATAATAATAATAATAATAATAACTAATTAATTTTATATATAAGATAATACAATTAAAGTTTAAAAATAGCCAAAAATAAATATAATTAAGATAGTACTAAAAATACTAACATATTTATTTATAAAGAAACACATTTTTTTTTAAATTTTGTATTATATTTTTTTTAAATTGGAATAAAATAAAATAATATCC
>NW_025868644.1:0-1103 GCF_002878395.1 Capsicum annuum
GTTCTCTCAAGAGAAAGATTCCACTGATTTTTCATTATTGAAGCACACCCCTGAATCTGTGATTCTTGAAGAGAACCTTTTGTTATGCAAAACCCCAGAGTTAGAAGAGGTCAAGAAGGCTGTTTTTGCCTTGAATGGTGATAGTTCTAGTGGACCTGATGGTTTAACAGGGAGATTCTACCAGTGTTGTTGGGATATAGTTGGGAATGATATCCTAACAATGGTTCATGATTTTTTTCAAGGTAACTCTTTGCCAAAGTCTATTACTCATACTAATTTGGTGCTTTTACCTAAGAAAGAAAATGTTCAATCTTTCTCAGATTTAAGACCTATTAATTTGAGTAATTTCATCAATAAAATTCTTTCTAGAATTATTTATGATAGAATTGAGGATTTGCCACCTAATTTAATCTCTTATAATCAATCTGGTTTTGTAAAAGGTAGAAGCATCATCGAAAATATTTTATTGACTCAAGAGATTGTTACGGATATCAGAAAGACAGGTAATCCTTCAAATGTGATACTTAAGTTTGATATGACTAAAGCCTATGACAGAGTTTCTTGGTTCTTTCTGATGAAAGTTTTAAGAAAAATGGGCTTCTCTCATATTTTTGTTGATTTGATTTGGAGATTGGTATCTAACAATTAGTATTCTGTGCTGATTAATGGGAAAGCTCAGGGTTTTTTTCACTCAACTGGAGGTCTTAAGAAAGGGGATCCTTTATCTCCTGCCCTTTTTATTTTGGCAGAGGTTTTATCTAGATCCTTGAATGCTTTATTTGAGGATGTGCAGTTTGTTGGTTATGGTCTTCCTAAGTAGAGTTCCCAATTGAATCATCTTGGATATGCAAATGATACTATTATTTTTGCTTCTGCTGACAAATATTCTTTGAAAAAGATTGTGTCAACTTTACATGAATATGAAGTTTAGTCTGGTCAGAAAATTAATAAAGAAAAGAGTTCTTTCTTTATACATTAGAGCATTACTATAGATTTAAAAAGTTTAGTGGAAGAATGCACGTGGAAGAATGCACAGGTTTTTTCAGGGGTCAGTTACCATTCAAATACCTTGGTCGTCCGATCACTCATGCTAGGAAAAGAAA
>NW_025868645.1:0-2695 GCF_002878395.1 Capsicum annuum
ACATACATATTTTCACATTTAGTTTCAAGAAAGTCTATGTAAACAGACCAAACCCAAGGGCAGAATAACTTCTTAAGCTTAGCATAGTGTAAACTTAGGGAACAGATATTGGTGCAAACTAAAAGTACCCAATATATTTTCTCTCTTAGCTTCTTCTAAATAGTTGATCATATTACACAAATTCTTCACGGAAATAAATCAAAACAATTTTCAAATTCCATACCAGAAACTCCACAAAATCTATTGCAAAGCTTCTCGACAAGAGCTTCCATTTGCTTGTCCTAAAAATACAAACATTCCAATCAATTCTCTACAGAAGAGCCCAAAGAAGCAAGTCAAATTCATGGCACCTTCTTAATTGAAGCAATTAAAAATTACATGATGTTGCAGAATGATTCTTCCTTCGAGTTCTGGCTAGATAACTTGCCAAGAATATCTGGAAGTAGGTTATAAATTAGATTGCTCCCTGTAAACATTAAGTTCAAAGAGAAAAAAACAATATTATTTGATGTGTGTGTTCAGTCAAAAACATGCAACAGCAGACGAAAGAAGCTCAACAGTAGAAAGACTAGAAAGAGATAAGATACATTGACTTCTTTTTTACCAACTGATGAAAGAAAAGTTTGGTAGATATGCTACCATTCTTTGACAACTCATGAAAGAAAAATTTGGCAAGATTTGAAATTCTTTCATCTTCATCTTCCAGGCAGATGGCCATTTTATTTATATAACCTTTCACCCAGAAATGATACACACAAATCAAGATGCTAAAAATCTACCACAAGAAAGCTACATACGAGTGTATGATAGTCCAGCCAAACCTTCATCATGTCATTCAGTATCATATGAGAAAGAGATAGAGATAGAGAGGTTGCTTACAACAGTCACTCGGCTTAGAACATGACTAACAAAACTACAACAACAATATACCCAGTGTAATCCCATATACATACTTTGCCCCTTCTTAGAGATAGAGAGGTTGTTTCCCATAGACCCTCTACCTAAAGCATGACTTACTAAAGTGTGTATATATATTACAGGTAGTTAACAAAGTTGAGCATAGTTTTATAATATCTCACAACTCCAATTCAACATCAATTGAACATGAAAGGAGGAGGTACATAAAAGCAGAAGCTAAACTACTCACTTGTTTGTCATTGATAATATGGTCTTGGGCTATAACAATGTCTACAAGTTTGTCATTGATAATATGTTTTTTGGCTATAACAGTGTCTACAACGGTTGGATCTGCATAAGTGATGAACCCAGATCCTCTGGGTCTACCTGTATGCCTATTTTTCATAATCACCAAGTCTATTATCTCTCCATACCTCTCAAAGTACTTAACAAATTGTTTTACCAAAATCCAATTTTCATTAACACTCTCGTCAGTAAATCAAAAACCCACTACAAAAAAAAAATAGTAATAATACATTAAAACAATGAAGAAGAAGAGCAAAGTAACAACTTTGTTTAAACGAAATGAAAGATTACGAATGTTGTTACCTGGCAACCAAAACTATGACTTTTGTGTTCTTATCTCAATTCTCAGCAACAACAAACCGTACAACTTCCGATGAACTCAGTATGAGGGCAGCAAGTGCAGCAGGGCTTGATGGATATTCTGGTATGTTTTTCATAATTGCTGGGATATTATTCAAAACGATATTAAGAACTATGTTTAGGATTTCTTTAGGGGGAAGAACTTGTCTAAGTCTTATTCACATACTTGCCTGATTCTTAGTCCTAAAATAGATTCTCCATCTAATTTTTCTGAACTTAGACCTATTAGTTTGAGTAATTTCACTTGTAATCAAAGTGGTTTTGTTAAAGGTAGATTAATTACTGATAATATTTTACTTACTCAAGAGATTGCCCAGAGTATTAAGCAATACAATAAAGGCGGCAATCTAATAATGAAGCTTGATATGGCCAAGGCATATGATAAAATGTTATGGAATTTTTTAATGAGTGTTATGAAGAGGTTCAGTTTTTCTAGTGTTTGGCTGGATATGATTTGGAGGATTATTGCCAATGTCGGGTATTCCATTCTCATTAATGGAACTAGAGTGGGGTTTTTTAGCTCTTCCCGTGGCCTTAAACAAGGTGATCCCCTCTCTCCTTCTCTCTTCATTATTGGCTCTGAGCTTTTATCTAGAATGTTGAACAATCTCAACTCCGATGAGAATTTACTCCTTTCAGCATGAATCACAATGGCTGCATCATTAATCATCTAGCTTACGCTGATGATATAGTGATTTTTTGCGGGGGTAACAACAAGACGATCAAACTCATTAAGCATCAAATTAGGAGGTACGAAAAAGCCTCTGGTCGAAAAGTGAATAATGACAAGAGCTTTTTCATAACCGATCCAAATACTTCTCCTCATAGGATTAACAGAATGAGAAGAATGACTGGTTATATGGATAAAAAATTTCCTTTCAATTATTTGGGTTGTCCAATATATAGTGGAATGAAAAATCTCAGCTATTTTGATAGTATGCTTGCAAAAATTGTTAAGAGACTAAATGGATGGCAAAGTAGCATGCTTTCTGATGGTGGAAAAATTACTTATTAAGCATGTCCTACAATGCATACCTATTTATACTCTCTCTGACTTCAACCCGCCTAAGGGTACCATCTGCCTCATCGAGATGCATTTTGCTAATTTTCTTTGGGGAACTAGTGATGGTAA
>NW_025868646.1:0-1213 GCF_002878395.1 Capsicum annuum
GTGGAGCCAAGTCTTTGATATATGTGATGGTTAGTGAAAATTTGTGTGCGTATGTTCTTGGGGTAGCGCATGGGAGTTATATAGATAGAGGTAGAATATGTGAGGTATGTATTTATGAGTGTTTTCCTCGATATTCTTATGTGGTTATAAAGATAGGCTTAAAGGATATGTTGGAAATTAAGTGGACGAATGCAATATGCGTGATTAAATAGATAGTAAGAGTTCAGAGTTGGTCGTTGAAGTGGTAAGGCACGTTATGCTTAGGGTGTGATCTCTAAAGAGGATATAGAAGATTGAATAAGATGGTTTAGACTAGTATCTTGGTGTGGCATGTTGTATTTTGTGATTTAGAATTAGGATTGATCATAATGAAAGGATTTAAGCTACTTTAGACATTAGTAGAAAGATTTATGAGGATTATAACTTGAATCAATGAGTATGTGTCACGACCCGACCCGAGGCTCTGGGCACGACGGGCATCCCAAACCACACAGGCCCGAGATACCCCTGTCACATCCCAACCCATTAGTGATATTGTCCGCTCTGGGCTCAGGCCCGTACAGCTTTAAAACGTGTCACTAGGGAGTAAGGATTTCTCACTTATATACCCAGCATCCCTCCTGTGTTTTGCTGATGTGGGACTCTTTCCCTAAGTTGGGGTGTCACATACACCCCCTTATGGACTTAGCATCCTCGCTGAGGTTTGCCCCACTGAATGGAATTTGCCTATACTCAAGACTGAGGTTTTCCCCGTCTTTGCGGGATTTACCTATACTCAGTTTAAACTCTGGCCCACATCGACAGGGATGACACAGGAGCGGCTCTGATACCATTCTATCACAACCTAACCCAAGGACCTGCCTGCGACGGGCATCCCGAACCACACAGGTCCGAGATACCCTTGTGTCTACCCAACCCACTAGTGATATTGTCCGCTCTGGGACCAAGACCGCATGGCTTTAAAATGCGTCACTAGGGAGTAAGGATTTCTCACTTATATACCCAGCATCCCTCCTGTGTTTTGCCGATGTGGGACTCCTTCCCTAAGTTGGGGTGTCACAGTTGGGGTGTCACAATATGGTAATTAAGGAGAATAGTATAGTTAAGGGATACTAGAGAAGTGTGCTCAGCTTGAAAGTAAGAAATTGCATTGCCTAAGGCCTGGAAATTCTATCCTAGTTTATGAGTTATATGTCTATATTCCATGCTATAT
>NW_025868647.1:0-2763 GCF_002878395.1 Capsicum annuum
CCCATTGTTTTCATGTTTTTTAATAATATTAGTTTTTAATATGTAGGACAATTGGACAAACTATATTCAATAATATGTTTTTAGTATATTTTTATTTGTCATCTAAATTATCACCATCTTGGTTTACAAACTTTAAGCTTCTGTATGACGCTCTCTTGATTTCGAACCCAACACCTTCAAGATCCTAAGAAGTCTCACATGGAAGCAGCACTTAGGGTGGGTTTTGAAGTATGTTAAAAACCATCCAGGTCAAGGTGTGCTACTGTCTAGTAATGCAGATGACAGAGTAAGTGCCTATTGTGATGCAGACTGGGCATCATGTCCTCAGACTAGAAGGTCTATAACAGACTACTTTGTGAAGGTTGGAGAATCATTAGTTTTCTGGAAATCAAAGAAGCAAACTAATGTCTCCAAGAGTTCAGCAGAAGCAATGTTTAGAAGTCTTGCAGCAGTCACAACAGAGTTGGTTTATATCCTAGACTTGATGAAAGAAATTGGGAATGAAGTAGTTCTACCAGTAGATGTGTACAGTGATATCAAATCTGCTCTGCAAATAGCAGCAAATTCAATATACCATGAGATAACAAAGCATATTGACATTGACTCCTTCTTTATCAGGGAAAAACTTGTGAAAGAAATGATCAGAACTCACTACATTGCAACCCAAGATCATGCCTGTAGACATGCTAACTAAGGGACTGACAAGAGCACAACAAGTTCATCTCAATGCCAAGCTAGGGATCTGTGATATCTTCACACCTTCCTAGCTTGAGGGGGAGTGTTGAAGTATGAAGAAAAGAGTGGAGAAGGATCTAGAAGAAGCAATAATAGACTAGTTGCTTTTCTGTTATAACTATTTTTAGTTAGTTACACTAGTGCTAACGGCTAGTTAGTTAGTTAGTTATCCTAATCTCAAGCCTACAAATGTATATGACTATACACATTGAAGAACAATGAATGCAAGCAGTTACTCTTCACTCTCATCTTCTTCCTTTCTCAGTTCTCTTCCTTCCTCTCTTCTACAAACACTATCAAACTCTATACTTCCTCCATTGTTGAATAAACAAGAAGCTTACTGCTATCTTGTATAATTACACATATACTCCATCAAGAATGTACGCTATGCTTGAGGACATTCCTATATGTTGTAGTTTTCCATATAAGCCAAGTTTTACCTTCCATAAATTACGACAGATCAGTACGGGCCTTACTCGAAAGGTCATTTAATGTCTGGTCAACAAACTAATCTAGTGTGAACACTATACATAGAATTCTGGACAGTAATTTACAGTGAGATTTAGTACAATTAATATTTCACTGATTTAAGAGAAATGAATTGGCTATAAATATAGCAAGAGAAAGAACCATCTCCGCGTACTCAGAAAAAATTCTTCTTTCTTTCACAAAGAATCACCATGCTAAAATGCTAACTGAACTTGAAAAAGTAATAGGAAAAAGAAAGCTCCCAGCATCTGAAGTGTATCAATCGAAGCGTGTGTTTGCGAAAATTGAAGAAAAAGGAAAGCATCTGATGTATGAATCATATGAATTGAAGCCAATTAATGTGACTACATTTTCCAATCTTGAAAGAGGAGGAACATCTGAAAGTAAACTGGAAAAAGAGGACGATTATGATTATGATCATGACTTATCAATCTTGAAGGCTATCTATCACTACTATTTCAATCTTTGGGTAATTCCACATTCTCCTTATTCAAAGAACTTCATCGACTACATCGAGGCTTCAGTTCGCAAAGTGAAATTTCGTGGTCAGGCATTGGCGGAAAAGATTGTTATGTTAGAGCACCATTTCTTAAAGGTTATGAAAATGGCTGCACATGTAGGATATTACCCCAAAATAATCCACTCTATTTGCCGCAAAATTTTCAACTTGTCTTTGGGTTTATGGGGATAATTTCGGAGACTATTATCCAGTTGGCGAAGATCAAGATGAAACTGGAGTTGTTGATGCATTCATGATTTACAAGGTCGATGTCTTCATTGCGGCATTTTAAATTATTTCTTGGAGCATTAGTTTAAAGTTCTTAATTTTATTTCACTAAACTGAATCTAGCTGTTGTGCGAGTTATTAATTTGAATGTTGGTTTGCTCGAAATTTTCAGTTCCGCTCAAAGTTTGATTTGATATAAAATGTTTCCTTTTTCCAAGTTTGATATCTTGTCTTCAACTTATAGAATCAGATATGTTAATTGTTCCTCTCTTCTTTCGAGGAAGGAAAAGAATAACGATGAAATGACATAATTTAACAAAGAAAGTTAGCAAAGTCAAGTGAACGTCATCATTTGTCCAAATGGGGGAATCAGTAGCTACAGTTAACTTGATCATATCGCTAGATTAAGTGAAGTGTTATACTAAATCTCTCATCTCACTTATTTATGTAAATTTATTATTAGATTATGGTGAATTAATTAAGGATGGAATCAAATTGAATGAACAATTATGATTAGATTATGGTGAATTAATTAAGGATGGAATCAAGTTGAATGAGCAATTACATAGGTTATAAATGCTAAGCGGTTCTTTTTGTTGTTTTGGGTACATAATCTGTATGTTACTTTGCATAAACTTCAACTAAGTTCAAGAACAAACTAATTTCCAAACTAATAATCCATGTAAGTGTAGCAACTAGGTTCAGCTTAGTGAAATAATATTGAGAAATTTAAACTATTGCTCCAAGAAATTATTTAAAATGCTTCTATGAAGATTTCAACCTTGAAATCAAAGAATGGATTAACAACTCCA
>NW_025868648.1:0-3596 GCF_002878395.1 Capsicum annuum
ATTTAGCTTCTTGATATTTCAATTATTTCATAAAAAAGTTGATTCCAAGTAAACCTTATTTTACTAGAATTTATACAATCGATACCTTAAAATTCGTGTGCAATGGCAACAAAGAGAGCAAACATCTACTCTTCATTTTTCATTTTGTTTTTATTGTAATTTAATGACAAGGTTGGACATTAGCTGCCCAAACAACCCATTTGCCACTCCTATGAGTAACAATTAGAACAAATGTGCTCACATTTAGTACCAAAATTGCTCAAAAATATATTTATGGGGCCATTTTGAACTACCCTCAAATATAAAGGATATTCTTGTTAATTTCTCTTATATTTTAAGATTTTAACCAAATTTTGTCAAAGTTACTTTTGTGAAAGAATATGGGGCAAAGCTAAATAACTTTTGTGTACGACTTGACTTGTGGAAATGAGAAATAGGGTGTGACCTTGATAAATACTATACACTTACATGGATCATAGATACGAACATCCACGGGGTTGTTTCCGATGTCTTCTTGTTCTTTTTGAATTTGTGCAGCAGATTCCCCAAGTCCGGGAAGACACCAATTTAACTCAATCAGTTGTAGTGAGTGGATTTCTGCAAACTCAATGGGTATCTTATCTAAATAATAGCAACATCTAAGCCCAAGGCGCTCAAGGACAGAAAAATTGTCATATGTGGCTTTCCAGTACTTGAGATCATTATGTTCAATTAACAAAAGCTTCAATCGATAAAATCCCATGCCCGTTGGACGCCATTCTTCTCCATCACAAGCACCAGACATCAGCTTGAGCACCTCAAGGCAGCTATGATGTCCAAGTACGACCAACTTAGATAAGCACTTTTTAACTTCAGCGCGTTGATGGAAAAGCTTTTGCACTTGCTGGCCAAAATCCTCCAAAACGATATGTAAGACTCAATGTTTCAAGTTGCTGCAGATGGACAAGATTGTTGAGAAGCCCACCAGAAGAGTCAATCTGATATGCACTGAGCCCTAATTCTTTGACATTCTGAATCCTCATAATAAACTCCTTCGTGCAACAACATGCAGACATGGAATAAATAGTTTGTATGTTTGAAAAACCCATGTGACTCCCTTTGTCAGCAGATACGCTTGGGGAATTTGGCAGATAAAATTCGGGCAGTTTGAGATGCCTTAATTGCATTAGTCCCAAAATTTCCTCAGGAAAAGTTATTTTCCATAGCATAGGCCCTTGAACAATGAATGTATGCAGATTCCATAACCTGCAAACTTCTGGAGGTATATTTGCAACATTTTCCCAGTCTTCTATTGCCCTTTTAGATTTGAGAAGCCCAGCAACCACGGCAATAGTTAGTGGTAACCCGTGACATTTCTCTGCAATTTGCTTCCCAATAGTCTCGAACTCAGATGGTAATGCTTCATTTGCAAATGCAACACTTTTAAAAAGGTGCCAACTCTCATCCGGACCCATTAAATCCATCTGCAAAGAAAGATTCTCTGTACCAGCATCGCGAGCTACTTCAATGTTACGGGTCGTCAATAATATTCCACTCCCCTTGTTTTCACTTGGAAAACATAGTCTCACGGCATCCCATGATTCACTTTTCCACATGTCATCCAATACAATTAAATATCTCTTACCCTTTAAACTCTTTTGTAGCATGTTTGCAAGCTCTGCTTCATCGTTCATGTCAAATGTGTCACTCTTAGTAGAATGCAGAAAGCTCAACAAGATTTCCTTTACATTGTGCTGTTGCGAACTAGTAGCCCAGGCACAAACATCAAAATGAGAACGAATGCACTCATCATTGTAAACTTCGTCCGCTAAGGTTGTTTTACCTATGCCTCCCATCCCGACAATCGGGATGACTTTGGGTTCACCAGAGTAGCTTCTAGTAAGATCTTCTACCAACCGTTTCCTTTTATCATCACGTCCAACCATACTATTCTCAACATTCAGAATATTGCTTGATGAGCTTGGAAACTCATGAGCCGTTGATTCCTTTGATGCATGTTTGCCCTTATCTTGGATATTTGTCGACTCTTTCCAGATACGATCAATGTCCTCTGCTACTTGTTGCAGTCTATCAGAAAGCCTCTCATGTGCCTTTTCTCTCAGATTTTTATCATTTGCCAATACAACTTCAGTTATGCTTAGTTGAATTGTTTGTTCAACAATATTTGCAACTTCTTTTACCTGTACTTCAAAATCTGTCATTTCCCCAGAAACATTGTTTTTCTCAAAGTTCTTGACAAATACTTCCAGGGAACTAACTTTTTCACAAAGAGCGCGAAGTTCTTCTCTGTGATCACAGATTAGAGATTGCATCGGCGAATTGGATGTCAAGAGCGATTCTATTGTTCTCATAAGAGAAGCCATATCTCACAAGGATCAAACATTCATCAAGACAAAGTGAAATGGACATTTTCTACTCATGTTTAGAGTTTGTAAAAAATATGCTTGTTATACTACTTGTTCAGACATACAGTATTTTCTTAGTTGATGTTGCTGCATTCGAATTTGGAAAGCAAATTACACGGCTGACTTGTTAATGTAGGATATCATATCATGTGTATGTCGGAAATGCACTCCTATCAATGTACCGTGAGTGTGAAGTATTGACGAGGCATATGACGAGTTCGAGGAAATAGCGAAGAAGGAAATTGTCTCTTGGGTAGCTCACTGTCTCAATCAATTTTCAGTTCTAAACAAAAGAAGTTTGATCTTTTTAGTTGTGTTTGTTACTTTTTCCAATTGTAAGATGATATATGTGGTAAGTGAGGTCCCTCTAAATTCTTGTTTTCTTTAACTTTAGCTTTAAAGATTCAATTTTTACTCGAGAAATCACAGTAATATGAACAATGAGTTGTCGAAGAAAACTGGTTTACCCAACCAAAAAGAATAAATTGCTCTCTGTGGTTTAAAATAATTTTGATACTGTAAAAATAAAAGGCTGAACGTTTAAATTTTGATTGAAGTGATAAGGCTTTCACTTTAAAAAAACAAATACTAAAAAAGAAGTATTAATATATTTAAAATCAAGTGGGTCCAATAAAGGTAAAAAGGTAATTGTGCCTTTGAAAAATTTCCAAATCGGGAAAGACGACATTTATTTTGGGACGGGCGACACATAATTTGGGTCGGAGGTAGTAACAGATTTTTGCATATGCATCCATTTAGGCTTATTGTGTTTCCTTTCAAATTGTTCTTACATTTCAACCATTTTTCATTTTGTGCTTGTAATGTTCTACTTCAAACAGATGTTCACGAAGGGATTGTTCTTAATATTCATAAATGCAAAAGCACAAGTACAATAAGTCGAATCAGATGCAGAATCAATGATTTGTACAAAATACTTTGCTTGACATTATTGAGTCAAGAGTTATCACATGAGAACAGCACTGATAGGCTTGCAACAAAGTCTCAGAAAGAGGAGCTACTAACAGTTCCACCAAATTTAGCTAGAACTGTAGAGGTCTAAAACAACATCATCTATTAGTTCTTGGAGAATATGCCTAACAACTTCAGTGCCACATTCATATTCTTCAATCTCGAAGTCCGTACCTTTACCCAAAGAATGGCTCATATCCCATTCTATTAGCTCGTCTGGGA
>NW_025868649.1:0-2856 GCF_002878395.1 Capsicum annuum
TAATTAATTAGGGGTAATATAGTAAATCACAGAGCAATTAGGGGTAACAAAGGCAGGCAGGCCACTTATTTTTTTAATTAAATATATTTAATTTTTTAATACATAAATGACTTATAATAATTAATTAGGTATAATATAGTAAAATGACGGTTAAAGCAGCTGAAAAATGTCATAAATATCAATTTTTTAATTAAATATTATTAATTCTAATATATAAATAATTTATAACAATTAATTAGGGAAAATGTAATTAAAAAATATTATTAATTCTAGTATATAAAAAATTTATAATAATTAATTAGAGATAATATAGTAAATTATGAGGGGTAATATAATAAATGAGAGGTGGTTTTATTTTTCTCCAACGGTTATGCGATAGGCTATATATACCTTTCTTCTCCTTGATTTCTCTCTGTAAATTTCTCTCTCTCTCCCTCTCTCTCATTGCTGAACATTGTTGTTACAAGAATTGGAAAACCTTTCCAAGATAGTTACCTTTCAAAAAATTCTAACAGTTCTCTCATCCTTGTCGTCAGAAACAAGAAAAAGTCTAACAAAATGTATCGCAACAAAAGGAATCAAGAAAATGTAACTCTTTCTTTCTTTTGATTTTGAATGTGAATTTGGCTGTAAATGACGATTGTATGATAGATGATTCTAGGCCTGACCGACCTTGGATTTGAATAAAATTTAGTGTCTCGTCTCCTTTTGATTTTGAATTTGAATTTGGGTGTAAATGATATTGCATGATAGATGATTCTAGGACCGACCGACCTTGGATTTGAATACAATTTAGTGTCTCGTCTACTTTTGATTTTGAATTTGAGGGTAAATGATGATTGCATGATATATGATTCTAGGCCCGACCGAACTTGGATTTGAATACAATTTAGTGTATCATCTCCATTTGATTTTGAATTTGAGTGTAAATGATGATTTCAAGATAGATGATTCGAGGCCCGCGAACTTGGATTTGAATACAATTTAGTGTATCGTCTCCTTTTGATTATGAATTTGAATTTGGGAGTAAATGATGATTGTATGATAGATAATTCTAGGCCCGACCGACCTTAGATTTGAACAAAATTTAGTGTATCGTCTCCTTTTGATTTTGAATTTGAATTTGGGTGTAAATGATGATTGAATGATAGATGATTCTAGGCCCGACCGACCTTGGATTTGAATACAATTTAGTGTATCGTCTCCTTTTGATTTTGAATTTGAATTTTTGTGTAAATGATGATTGAATGATAGATGATTCTAGGGCCGACCGAACTTGGATTTGAATAAAATTTAGTGTATCGTCTCCTTTTGATTTTGATTTTGAATTTGAGTGTAAATGATGATTGCACGATATATGATTCTAGGCCCGACCAAACTTGGATTTGAATACAATTTAGTGTATCGTCTCCTTTTGATTTTGATTTTGAATTTGAGTGTAAATGATGATTGCATGATAGATGATTCTAGGCCGACCGAAATTGGATTTGAATACAATTTAGTGCATCGTCTCCTTTTGATTTTGAATTTGAATTTGGGTGTAAATGATGATTTAATGATAGATGATTCTAGGCCCGACCGAACTTGGATTTGAAAACAATTAAGTGTATCGTCTCCTTTTGTTTTTTAATTTCAATTTGGGTGTAAATGATGATTGAATGATAGATGATTCTAGGACCGACCGACCTTGGATTTGTATATAATTTATTGTATCATCTACTTTTGATTTTGAATTTGGGTGTAAATGATGATTGCATGATAGATGATTCTAGGCCCGACCGACCTTGGATTTGAATACAATTTAGTGTATCCTTTCCTTTTGATTTTGAATTTGAATTTGGGTGTAAATGATGATTGTATGATAGATGATTCTAGGCCTGATCGAACTTGGATTTGAATACAATTTAGTGTATCGAATCCTTTTGGTTTTGAATTTGAATTTGAGTGTAAATGATGATTGTATGATAGATGATTCTAGGTCCAACCGACCTTGGATTTGAATACAATTTAGTGTATCGTCTCCATTTGATTTTGAATTTGAATTTGGGTGTAAATGATGATAGTATGATAGATGATTCTAGGCCCGACCGAACTTGGATTTGAATACAATTTAGTATATTGTCTCATTTTCATTTTGAATTTTAATTTTGGTGTAAATGATGATTGAATGATAGATGATTCTAGGCCCGACTGACCTTGAATTTGAATACAATTTTGTGTATCGTCCCCTTTTGATTTTTAATTTGAGTGTAAATGATGATTGCATGATAGATGATTCTAGACCCGACCGAACTTGGATTTGAATACTATTTAGTGTATCGTCTCCTTTTGATTTTGAATTTTAATTTGGGTGTAAATAATGATTGTATGATAGATGATTCTAGGCCCGACCGAACTTGGATTTGAATACAATTAATTTAGTGTATCATCTCCTTTTGATTTTGAATTTAAATTTGGGTGTAAATGATGATTTAATGAAAGTTTAATCTAGGCCCAACCGGCCTGGGATTTGAATACAATTTTGCGTATCATCTCCTTTTGATTTTGCATTTGAGTGTAAATGATGATTTAATGAAAGATGAATCTAGGCCCGACCGACCTTGGATTTGAATACAATTTAGGGTATCGAATCCTTTTGATTTTGAATTTGTATTTGAGTGTAAATGATGAGTGTATGATAGATGATTCTAGGTCCAACCGACCTTGGATTTTAATACAATTCAGTGTATATTCTCCTTTTGATTTTGAATTTGTGTGTAAATGACGATTGCATGATAGATGATTCTAGACCCGGCCGAACTTGGATTTTAATACAATTTAGTGTATCGTCTTCTTTTGATTTTGAATTTTAATTTG
>NW_025868650.1:0-3511 GCF_002878395.1 Capsicum annuum
CTTTCACTGAGTCTGTGATTAATTATCCTTGTGTTGCACTGTTGTAACTTGTTATTCTACTTCCAGTTGTTTTCATTTGATATACACATTGTTTCTGCTTAACTATTCTATTACAAATGTTATACTCTTTAGTTTCGTGATCTTTTTCACTGAGATCAGTAAAAATTAATCTTTTCGTTTCAATTTGTTTGTCTTATTTTTCTTTTGGCATAATACATAAATATAACCCTAAACTTGACACCAAATTATAACTTTGAACTTAA
The DNA here is from genome assembly GCF_002878395.1 of Capsicum annuum. Classification (NCBI taxonomy): domain Eukaryota; kingdom Viridiplantae; phylum Streptophyta; class Magnoliopsida; order Solanales; family Solanaceae; genus Capsicum; species Capsicum annuum. The sequence goes on from NW_025868650.1 coordinate 264, forward strand.
ACTTTGAGAGTGCACAAATAGGACTTTTAACTATTCAAAACTGAACAAATATGACCTCTGATTTTGCAACCTCCATGCGTGAGTTTCACTTGCGCCTACATGGATATGTAATCCAATCATACGGTGTCACGTCATTAAAAGGGCTGACTGGAAGAACTTTTGATCTGGACTTAAAACGACGTTGTTTTGCTTCTATAAGTTAAAACGACGTCGTTTTGCTTATTATTATTATTGTTATTATTATTATTATTACTAATATTTTAATAAAATTTTCATCTTAATAACGTTTTATTAATAACGTTAATTTAAAATACTACTACTGCCCTTAATAGCGTTTTCTTAATAACGTTAATATAATAACGTTAATTTAATATACTACTACTGCCCTTAACAACCTTTTATTAATAACGTTTTAATAACGTTAATTTAATAATATTTTAATAACTTTAATTTAATAACGTTTTATTAAAACTATAATTTTTTTTTATTTATTATTAGTATAGTTTCATCTTTGAGCTGAAAATAATGAAAAAATGATAGTGAAAAGTCATTTAAATATATAAAAAGGAATTAGTAAGGGCATAATAGTCATTTTGCCCTTTTTGTTATTGTTGGAACGCTCAAATTTTTAGTCCGACGCGCTCAGTTTTGCGTGTACAACACGCATTTTGCTACATAGGATCGAAGGTCATATTTGTGCAGTTTTGAATAGTTAAAGGTCATATTTGTGCACTATCAAAGTTTAAGGTTAAAGTTATAATTTGGTATCAAGTTTAGCATCATATTTATATATTATGCCTTTTCTTTTTAGTCCAGTCTCAAAAAGAATGTCTCTTTCCTTTTTCTTTTTTTTTGTAACTCTTTAATTTCAACTTTCCACATAACATATTTAAGACCACAAGATTAAAAACATTTTGGTACACTCCACGTATCTTTAGTTTAAGGTCATCAGATTCAAAGTAGTTTTACTTTCTTAAAACTTCGTAGCAAGTCAAAACCAAACTCATAAATTGAAACGAGAGGGAGTAGTAGACAATAAATAAAGTACAAAACTCAGGAGATATTTGTAGGATCATTTTCTTAACTAGCGTAAAGCTTCCAAGATGTCAAATCCATGTTCCCACCTACTCTTTTGATTATTGAGATGCATCTGTAGAGAGAGAGTCAAGAATATAACCGAAGATCTAACTTTTCAAAAGGCGTAATCCATAAACACGTTCTCTAACTTGGCTTCAACTGGCATCTATGTGCTTCAATTTTGGGTGCGTAAACACTTAAACCTGTATAAAGTTGAATTAGTAGACACAAATTTCGGTCAGGTCACATGCATGAAAAACAGCACGCTCCTACGTTGATATCGACCCAATCAAAGGCTGCCAACTAATTTACACGTAGATTTGAGATTTTTTTTTAAAAAAAATTAAGATAAAAGTAAAGGGTAAGAATTGTGGAGCACAATGTCCCGATTGCTAGCATAATTCTCCGATTGTGGAGCACACATGTAATTTGAGCTTATCAGCTTTATACAAGTTTAGCTCTTGCACGCGTAAGTTGGGGTGTATCTCACGTGAATTGCATATGTTGTCTATGGGTTAAACTTTATAAAGTTTAAATGTCAATTTGTGTACACCCAAAGTGAGAGGGCGTAGATACTAGCTGAAGGCAAGTTAAAGGGCAAAGTTTATGTATTATGCTAAAACTTTTTGTAATATGTGAGGAACATTATTTCTCTGATTATGTATTATGTATATATGTTGATGTGGATACGTTTTTAGAGCTTGGTAAATTTCTCTGATTGCTGCTACCTTATTCCCTAAAACTGTTCATTTCTCTCTTTCTTCTTCGTCGACAATGGCAACTGCAATCCCCCATGTTTCCTCTGATATAACCCACTCCACTGAAATACAACGCGATGAGGAAGAACAAGCAAATTCCGCATTCCAACAGCCTAAGAACGAGCCCGTACATCTCCACCGAGCAAATTCCTTACCCCAAAAGCCTAAGAACGAGCCCGTACATCTCCACCGAGCAAATTCCGCACCCCCACAGCCTAAGAACGAGCCCGTCCCTCGCATTGGAAACGAAGAAAACATAACTGACCTTGAAGTGAAAGCAAAGAAGCTGTATAAATTGATGGACGATGATCTTCAATTCATCGAAGAGGCCTGCAAGAATCTCGAAAGATACAAGGCTGAGGTCGAGAGACAACAGAAGCGTGCGAAGGACAGCCTTAAATCACAAGCCATTTCCAAGGTCGAGAAGGTTGTTATGAGGTTGAAAACGGAGATCCCCTCAAAGGTGAAAGTTAGGTACTCGGTGCCAGCTGATAGAGATGAAAAGAAGAAAGAGAATCTCCCCAACCACGAGAAGAACGAGCATCTAGCTGGAGTTCATTCTTTCTATAAGAAGGATCTGTTTAAGAACAATGCGATATTCAAAGAATTCGAGGAAACTTTCCATCTCCTCGATCTTCAACACAAACAATGCCTGCTTTGTTTTGCTCTGTTCCCGCAGGATGCAACAATCAAGAAGCGGCTCCTGATGTACTGGTGGATCGGTGAGGGATTCATTCGATCTGATGAAAATGCGGAGTCTGATGCGGAGAAGGTCTTGAAGGAACTCACCTCGAAAAACATCATTCAGCCAGTTTACGACAAGTGTCCTTTTAAGAAAAAAGCTCATAGCTACAAGCTGCAACCTTTGGCTCATACTGCAGTAACCATGCTAGCTGAGAGGGAAAAGTTCATTGATTTTGATGAACAAGGCAACCCCGTGCGAGAGCATTCTAGTTCTCTAAGATCTTGTCTGGTTCCTCGGAAAGACAACAAGTTGGAGAATGAGGCGGAGTCCTCCCATGGCAAGAATTATAATTCCAATTCGCGAACAACCTCAACCTCGTCCTCAAGATCAGGCAAGTCTAAACCCATGGCTCATGTGGTGTTCAATTTGAATGATGCCTTTCTACAGCTTAAGCGCGAATGGTTTACCGAGATGAAGCATGTGAACATTCTTTACTTGGGAAGATGGGAGAGCACAAGCGAGGAGCATATTGAGGTGGAGGAACCTAAAGATTTAGAAGGCCTGGCTAACTTAAAGTACGTAAAATTCCTGAGCTTGCAAGGAATTTCAGGGATAACAGGGATCCCCGAGTCTATTTCAAAGCTGTGGAACCTTAGTGTCCTAAATCTCAGAGCTTGCCACAGTCTTGAGGTGATCCCACAGGGCATTGGTTCACTTCATAATTTGAC
>NW_025868651.1:0-1170 GCF_002878395.1 Capsicum annuum
TCATGAAAATAACTCATCATGACTCGAGGATCTCCACTAAATTATGTGCAGTGGAAATCATGGTGCCTAGCAAGAGAAAACCAGGTAACACTTTAAGGAGCATATGCAACACATCCACTGCTACAACTAGATAAATACAATTTCGACAAGATAACTACACAACAGAACTTGTGTTGTGGCAAGTCATCTATATTCAGGGAAAGCTTTCAGACACTCATGTCTTTTTTGAAACGAAGCCATTCATATGCATCTTATTTTCATTATTATTTATTTATTATTCCCAACTTTTTAAAATTCTAGTACACACTATTAAACATTATTCTTATGCATCCTGCAAAACAGCCCCAGTTCATATAACACCACAATATCAGTACAAATCTGTATACATGTCAAATCATTAATAAAAGCAATGCCGAGATAACTTATATTGGCATTACTAATACAACCTATCCAACATTATTCTTATACACCATACCAAACGACCCTGGTTCATATAACACCATAATATCAGCAGAAGTCTTTATACATGACAAAATCTTTATAAAAAGGATGGACCAAAACCATTAAGACACGTAAATGCAGCCTTACTCCACGTTAACTGAAAAACCACACTATGCGCAGGGTCGGAGAAAGGCCCATCTCAAGGGTGTATTGTACACAACCTTACCTTGCATTTCTGCCAGAAGCTCTTTCTAAGGCTTGAACCCGCGACCTCCAGATCACATAGCAACAATTTTACCAGTTACTCCAACAATCCCCTTCAAAACATAAATCACCTCACATCTAAGTAGGAGAAACAAAATAATAGTCCAAAACCACATAACATTACACCCATCAACCTCACCCTACCTTTTACAACTTTGCAGATTGTATATAATAGTAAGAAGGCGAACCCCATACCAAGTGGTCACACCCTTCACTATTGAGTTTCTAGCCAGACTATGATTTTTTAAACTACCACGTATATCTATACAAGCAAGAACCCAGTAAACAGTACAAAGAACTGTATCTATGTGCACTATCTATAACTTATCGGAGATGGTTGTGTCTAAAATGGACTGAGAAACTAGCAGACGATTCAGTCGGCATTGCTAGTAGTAGCGGTGTCTTCAGGCTTGGTCTTATTAAATGATTTCTGGCTATCTAGAACCGGCATGTAAGCTTCAGTTG
>NW_025868652.1:0-3058 GCF_002878395.1 Capsicum annuum
ATAAACATGAAATTCAATTCAAGTAACTCATGAAAACTCATAAATATTCAATCTTTGTATTTTGAAAGAGATTCTTGGGCTTCATGGATGAAAGGTACCCATGAATAAATACCTAGAATACCTTAGAATATTAATCCTTGAAGGTTCTTGAAGGAATTCTTAATCCTTGTTCTTGAATTTTTAAAACTAGGGTTTCTTGCTTTTGAGAGAGGATGATGAAATCGGGGAACAATTGAGTGAATAATGATATATTTAGGTCATATGGGAATTAATTTTGTATTTTAGGCTAACCTAGTTCATGGAAAATGTCTAAGATACCCGGGATTTAAAATCTCATAACTGGAATACGGATTAAAGCCTCACCGCGATGTGGTGGAGTGGCCATCGCTATGCTCACCTCGATGCGGCCCAATCACGGTGAGCTACTGGATCGTGATATTTGTTGATTTGAGCCTCACTGTGATATGTCCTAATCGCGGTGAGTTACTGAAATTTTCCAAATGCCAAAATGGCTTTCATCGTGACGCGATAAATGGACCATCGTTATACTTACCGCACGCAGTCTAATCGCGGTGAGCTACTATTTCTGAAATTTGTATTTGATCCAATCCTCGTCCAAAAAATCTAAAACTTACCCAAGACATGCTATTTCCATCTCTGAATATGACTCAACTTAGAAATTAACTTTCCGAGGTCGGAAAGGTCATAAATAAATTCACTGAAGTTCGAAGAGCTTAGAAAGGACTAAGTTCTAATACCTAGCTGAAATGTTCTAACTTTGTGACTCCTCAATAAGCTTTAAAGGCTAAGTTAAGCTTAGGATTTTTGCAGGGTCTTATAGTTCGGGTCCCCCTGCTGAAATGGTCCCGATGTGTGTTAGCCATACGAATCGGAGAAAAAACTGAGATGACTAGTACATCTCCCAAAATATAAAGTATGACATCATGCACACGGTCACCATGACCAAACCTCACATCGGCAAGCATGATTTTCAGGACCTCTACCTTCCACAACTTTGCTAGCACAACCCCCTTGTTCACACCTAATTTTTGCCCTCCACAACTACGTTTAATCTCGAGTTTCTTCGATTTTTGAATAAAATCACAACAATTATTTTTTCTAAATAAATGCATTTTAAAATAAGTATTCAGGCTAATTTTTTCATTTAAGTGATAATTATATATTTTTGTATTTTCATATACGAGATCGTATAAATGACATCATTTAAATGAACATTTTCATCGACATTGGACTTTAAATTGAGGATTATTTGGAAAATAAATTTTAAACAATTAAATCTTGATTTAATTACAATTTATTCTTACAAATAATCTATTTGGAGAAATACTTGTTTGGTTTTATTAAATCAAGAAGCTCGGAATTGAACAAGGGGTCAATTCGTATCAAATTTTGATTTAATTTAGTCAATTTATTGAGTTTGGCTCTGATTGAAATCAAATTGGCCCCAATTGAAATACAATTGACCAATTGTTATTTAATTTGGCTATAATTTAAATTTAATTGCCTAAATAAAACCCAAATATCCTAATTCTAGCCCAATCCTTAAAATTACCTCCTAATCTACCCAATTCCAGGCCCAATACTTAAATCCCAAACCAACCCATTTTAAATGAAATCAGCCCAGCCCAATAATTCTCTAAATAAGAGCCCAACTCAATTAATAACCCCCAGCCCAAAACATTCTCCTGACTCGGGCCCAATTCATCTTCTCCAAATAACATCAGCATCAACAATCTTCGAGAACAATGCCAAAACCACCTTCAACATTAACAACCTCCATTCATCGATAATATGTAAGACCCATAATCAATTTCGATACCAGCAACATCATCCATGGCAAATGCCCGACTCAAATCCAGCATTGACCTAGCTCCATTTGAGACGACCAGACCCCGACCCAGTCCGATTCACAAAGAAATAGGTCGAATCTTCCAGAATATAGTGAGCTGGCTCATTTCAACGTCCATTTTCCACAATCCTCGGGTCGATCGTATGAATTCGTACAAAGGTGTGTGAATTTCATTAGTTTTGGGGAGGGATTTCTACTTTTCCTTATCCTATTGGGTGAAACCAATTTGGATTTTCCAAAGAAAACCAAAATTTGTACGAGTTTGGGTAATGAATTCGGGGTCCAGCCTTATCCTCAAGGGGGATTTTCGAAATATTTGTCCTTATTGTGAAGCCCTAACGGAAAAACCCTAATATTGTTTCTCTATAAAAGAAAGTTCTCGAGGCTCTTTTAGAGGATTTTTTCTTTTTCTTTATTTTGGTGACTGTTCTTAGGCTTTTAGGTCAAAAATTAGGGTCTGAAGTTGGTTTGAGATTTGGGTTTTGTTTTTCTCCTCTGGGAAATTAGGGGTTTGGCAAAGAGAGAAAAGACTTTTTGCTTGAGTTCGAAAGAGTTCGATTCTTGGAGTCTCAAAGGAAAAAATTTCTTGTTTCTACTGAGGTTAGAAAATTCTCAGGCTAAGAGAGGCATTTTTCGAAAGAAGGAAGTTAGGGTTTCTTTCTGAGAAATTTTGAGGAATTTTTCTTTATTTCTAAGGTCTTTTTGAGAGAAACGAACGACGGAAATTTTTTAGGCTGGTTCAAATGGTTGGTTCGAATTTTGGGTTGGAAACTCTGAAAGCAAAGAGTTAATCATGTTAAAACTTTCTCGTCCATTACTTTTGGTAAACTAGTCGACCAATTGGGAGTGCCCGAGTCGAGAACATCAAACTCCCAACGGTGAAAGTCGTGATGATAGCTCATATGTCCTATTTGCTGCCCCGAAAGCAGTAAATCTACCCGCGCCCTTTTAACTTATTGCTTTAAGCTTCATCCCCTTTCTCTATAGAATTATTTATCTGTTTAGTAGTAATCATGAATGAGGCTGGGTTGTTTGCTGTAGAGGCCTTAAAGGCCATAGGTTTGTCTTTAGTAAAGAAGAATATTTAGTTGCGTTGTTACGTCAGGTTGTTTCCTTTTGAATTTTATGATTGTGGTTTCTATCATTCTTGTCTCGATTTTGTAGCTCGTCATGTAATCTTGACATTAT
>NW_025868653.1:0-2588 GCF_002878395.1 Capsicum annuum
CAAGAAATTTTCCAAGGAAATTTTTTTTGTGTTACATCCTCCCCCCCCCATGATCATTTGTCCTCGAATGATGAGTCAAGGCATCCATTAGCACAATTTTAAGACCTAAACATAACCAAAGTTTCCTTTAACAAAGTAAGAAAACAACGATGATAAGGAAAACATATACCTTAAGCATGATTATCTAATCCGGGGAACAAGAATGGAAACTTGGACTTCATGTCTTCTTCATATTCCCAAGTGGCTTTTTATACCTTTTGATTCCTCCATAGAACCTTTACCGAAACCACATATTTAGTTCTCAAACGTCGGACTTGCCTATCATAAATCTCAATTAGTACTTCCTCATAAGACAATGAATCTAAAATACCAACGTTCTTAATAGGAATATCCAAGGTAGGATCACCCACACACTTCTTAAACACTGATTCAAGGAAAATTGGACAAACAACACCCGAATTCGAAGGCAAATCTAACTCATTAGCAACCTTCCCCACTCTTCTCTAAATCAAGTATGGACTCACATATCGGGAACTGAGCTTCCCTGTCTTCCCAAATCTAAGCACTTCCTTCATAGGAGATACATTTAGAAACACCCAATCACCAACCTCAAACTCCAATTCTATTCGCCTCACATTTGCATAGGAGTTCTGCCGACTTTGAGCAGACTAAGTCTATCCTAAATCACCTTCACATTATCCATGGCTTGGTGAACTATGTACGAACCAAACTACCTAATCTCACCAACCATAAACTAGCCAATAGGATATATACATCTCCTACCTTAGAGAGCCTCAAAAGGAGCTATCCTAATACTAGAGTGATAGTTTTTATTAGATGAAAATTCGGTGAGAGGAAAATAATCAAGCCAATTACTACTAAAATCAATCACAGAGGCCCTTAGCATATCTTTCAAAGTCTTACTGGTCCTTTTCAATTGTCCATCCATCTGAGGGTGGAATTCGGTGCTGAGGTTCATCCATGTACCCAAGCTTTGCTAAAATGAATTGGAAAAGTCAAAAGGGAACTGTGTACCTTGATATGAAATAATGGAAACTAGAGCACCATGTATTTTAACTATCTCTTGAATAAATGGTTTAGCATAATCCTCCCCCATGTAAGTAGTCCTCATAGGAAGCAAAAGAGCCCACTTAGTCATCCTATCCACAATGACCCAAATCAAATAGAGATGATGGTGAGAATGTAGAAGACCAGTAAAAAGTACATGTTGATCACCTCTGATTTCCACACAATCAACTCAATCTGTTGAGACATGCCGCCAGGCCTTAAGTTCTTAACCCTTACTTGCTGACACACCATACACTTTGCCAAGAAGCTAGACACAAACCTGTTCATGTTGTTCCACCAATAGATATCCTTTAGGTCATGATAAATCTTTTTTAAACTAGGATGAAATATATACCTCAACTCATAAATCTCACTCAAATCCATTTCTCATAGACCATCAACATCAGGAACACATAGTTTGCTTTGGACCTCAAGATACAATCACCACCAATCATCAATACCATAACCTTCTGCTGGACTACATCATCTTTTATCTACATCAACATGGGTTCCAAAACCTGATTCTTCTTCACCACTACACCAAGAGATGACTTCACCACCTATTGTATAATCACACTTCCATCCTTAGAATAAAAAAATACGAACTCCAAGATTGGCCAACCGATGAATATCCTTCACCAATCCTCGCTTATTCTCATCCACATTAGATAAGCTACCCATGGACATCCTGCTAAAAGCAGGATCAATGATATTAGCTTTGCATGGATGATACTGAAGACTTATATCAATGCCCTTGAGCAACTCAAGCTATCTCCTTTGCCTGAGATTCAACTCCTTCTGGGTTAGGCACCTGCTACAAACTTTTGTGATCTAAGAAGATATCCACCTAAACCCTATACAAATAATAGTTCCAAATCTATAACACAAAAACTATATCCAATAATTCCAAATCATGAGTTGGATAATTCCTTTCATGAAATTTCAACTACCTAGAAGTATACACCTCAACCTTACCATGTTGCATCAACACATAACCCAGTACCACATAGGACATATCATAGTACACAAAATAACCATCAGTACCCTCGGATAGGGTAAAAACTAGCACAAAAGTCAATTTGTCCTTCTGCTTATGAAGACTACCCTCACAAGCGTCGGACCATAAAAACTTTACGTTTTTCTAAGAAAACTTAGTGAATGGAGAAGTAATAGAAGAGAATCTCTCCATAAAACTCTTATAATACCAAGATAAACCTAAGAAGCTCCAATGTCAGTTGGGGTCGTGGGTCTAGTTAACTTCTTAACCACCTCCACTTTCTGTGGATCTACCATAATAGATTCACTAGACACAACATGACCTAGAAAGGTCATATCTTTCAACTAAAACACATATTTTGAAAACTTTTCATAGAATCACTGATCATTAAGAGTCTACAACACTACTCAAAGATGATTGGCATGGTCCTTCTCACTCCTTGAATACACCAAGATGTCATCAATGAATATCAAAACAAAAAAATCCAAAAATTATCTGAATACCCAGTTCATCTAGTCCATAA
>NW_025868654.1:0-1277 GCF_002878395.1 Capsicum annuum
GGTGGAATAGATATGCATTAATTAGTATATTATTTTTTTGGTTTCACATAGTGGTGGGCTTTTTTTAGTTACAATTTATTTTATTATTATATTATTTTGAGGGTTTTTTAATTACAACTTTTTATTATTATATTATTTCTGAATTTTTTTAATTATAATTTTTTATTATTATATAATTTTTATGGGTTTTACGTCAGGGGTGGGTTTTTTTTTTAATTATTATTTTTTTAGTTTTAGGTTGGCCAAGTTATCGAGTAATTTATGGTACATCATAATAGCTATATTAATGATAATTTTTGTTTTTTCAAGAAATATATTTTTTCTATTTTAGGACTCTTAATTTTCTTCCATATATTTTAGGACTCTTAATTTTTCTATATGTTTCGGATTTCATATTTATATATTTTAGGACTCTTAATTCCATTCTATATATTTATTTAATAAAAAAAATAAAAGGAAAAATACTAAATGAATTTATCTATTGTAAAGTCTTCTAAGGGAAAATATTTTTTTAAAATTTTTTTTTTTTAATTTCACGTAGGGGTATTTTTTTTTAATTACATTTAAATATATATATATATACGGAAAAAGATTAAATGATTTTATCTATTGTAAAGTCTTCTAAGGGAGAATATATGTAATTACATTTTAATATATGTGTGTATGTCTATATATATATATATATATATATATATATATCATTAGTATTTTTCTTTGTATTATTTCTATTTTTATGGTTTCATGGTGGAGAAGGATAGAAGTGTAAAATATTATGCATTCTTACCAAAATTAAATAAAGACTTAAATTACTTTCAAGTTTTTTAGTTTATATAAAGAGATCAAAACCTAAAAAGAACTAAAAGTCTTCAAAATGTTACCTAAAATATGTTTTCTAATATTTGAGCACACATAGATAATCATTAACTATGAGAGTATTTGCCCTTTGCTAATTATCCTATTTAAGGAATTCTTTTCTAATTTTGCACTTAAACATTAATTAATTCTTTTTAAATTTTTATATATGACTAAAAAAATTAGTGAAAAGAGAACCATTAAATTGTGAATGAATTTGAGTCTAATTACATGTGGACCAATAAAAATAATGTCATGCATTTAATTTAAATAAAATTATATTTCACATCAGAATTTGTTAAAAGTAGGAGACATTTTTGGACTTAAATTTAATGTCAAAGGCATTTTTTATCCAAATAGGTGGATGGAGGGGTATTTTTAAACCAATAGAGGAAGAAGGGCATTTTTGAGTCATTTCTAATACA
>NW_025868655.1:0-4816 GCF_002878395.1 Capsicum annuum
GGCAAGCCGGATTTTTTCAATATAAAACTCAAAACACTCAAGACCGTATCTTACAATTAAATTATATATATGACAAGCACACTTAACATGAAAAATTTCAGGTAACGACGGAGATAGCTTAAATTTTAACTTTGTTATAGCAGTCTTGTTGTTAGAAGCATTATCAAAAGCAATACATAAGATTTTATTTTTGATACCATAAAATTCAGCAACTTTAGCAATCGAATCAGCAATAAAATCTCTAGTATGTTTACGATCTTCATCATATAAAAAACAAGAATATGTTTTTGCATAACAAAATTACTATCTATCCAGTGACAAGTAATAGTTAAATAATAATTTTTATTTACAGCACAACCCAGATCAGAAGTTATGGACATTCTACATTGAATATATTTTAACAATGTTGATAAATAAAGGGAAAAGACATCGTTTCCACTCCAAACTATACAGGAAAAGTCGAAGACACACCTAAACTATACTAGTGACCTATTACACACTCAAACTATAAAAAAGTGATATTTTTTACTACCTAGATATGACATGGAAAATATATAATTATTTAATTAAAAAATGGCGCGTCAAATTTTAAAATAACACAAAAAAAAAATACTCCAGCCCTCGCTCCCAACATCCATCTCCCCTCTCCCACCCCAACATCATCTTCTTATTCACCACCCCATCCCAACCAATATATCTTCTTCATCACCCCCACCCTCAAGCTCCAACCCTGCCCCAAATCATGCAATTTCTTTACACCCAATCCTTCACCCCATCAAATCGAAACTAATTTCACCTTTCAATTCATTCATATTAAAATTCAAATATGATTTCTTTATATAGTGCTAATTTAGCTCATTACTTTGCTGTAATTCTTTTTTCAATTCTTCCCATGGCCTCATGTTGTGTTCTGTCCTGCACTAGTATCAAAACAAACCATTTTATAATACAAATCAACAGATATTAATTCCACTGAGCATTGACTTTAAACATGGAAAGATAAGGATCTTTACCAACCCCAAAAGGACAAATCATGGAAAATAATGTCGAAACTCGAGTGGTCTCCACAGTAATGAAATAATGATAGTGAATATGGTGTAATGGAGGTTTTAGTTTTTTTTTTTTAAGAAAAGACATGAGTTACGAATGAAGAACATTGTTAGAAGAAATTAATTGTCATGATAATTTTGTTGGTGGGATAAAGTTTATGGTGGTGATTATGGTGTAATGGAGGTTTTGGACATTGACAACAATGGAGGTTTTAGACATTGAAGAAGAAGGAAAAAAATTAAATTAAACATAGAATTATAAATTGCTTGAATATAATGAATAAAGGCATCAGAAGAAGGAAAACTAAAAGGCAAACAACCCACAGCTACCATTTTAGCTATTTCTTCTCGATCCCTCAATTTATTATACTTCTTCATTACCTGACCGGTTGCTGGGTCCATTCTAGTTTGTGTTGACCCACCAACATCCGCACCATCTTTTGTAATTTTTAACTCTCTATCGTGATTATCACTTATATGTCTCTTTATCGTACTCGTACCCCTTGCTTGTCTCCTCTTTTATGCTTATATATTTGTTGAAAAATATTGCATTGCACCTCAATATCTGATATACGTTCAAAAAATTGTCATGCAATACTAGTTGGTTTATGAGGTCTTGGGGCACGGGAAGGACGGGGAGGGAGATTAACCAATTCAGATCTAACGTTAGCATTTTCTACTGCGGGTGTCTCATCAATATTTTCATCATCTTCGTCTAAATTAACTGCATCTACTTCATTTTCTTCTTCTTTATTGTAATTTTCTCGAGTTTCTACATAATCCATATTGTGAGTATCTACACCTATTTCTTCCTCAAAAGATTGACTAAGCGGTACCGAGGCAAAGGCACACAGGTATATCTACTACTTGAAGTACCTCTACCACTAGTAATTCCTTTTTTACTACCACTACCACTTCCGGGACAAAAAATTTTAACACCTTTAGTGGCAAGGTTTCTTAATTTATCCATCATATAAATTGAACTAAAAATTTTAAAATACACAAATATAATAAAATTAAATATTCAACAATTAATACACTAATTAAAAATTAAACGTAAGAGATAGAACGATAATATCAAATTTTAGAAGTGTCCGAAGGTTGCGACTTTAGAAAATTCCACTCGTACTTTGTAATCGCAAAATTAAAAAATTAAAGTGAGCACTTTAGAAATATATAGAATATTTGAGAATTGAGATTTGAGAGAATGAAAAATTGTGTAGAAAATGATTTGAAAGTGTAGGGTATTTATAGAATTTTTTGGGTTTTAAAAAAAATTAACTAAATCTTTTTTCTAATAAAAAGGCTAAAATAGCCGTTTTGGGCTCCCAACGGCTATATTACCGTTGGGCCCAACGACTATAATGGCCCAATGACCATATTTTGATAAAATTCGGATTAAAAAAAACTAAATTGGCCCGGACCGGTTTAACCGAGCTCAACCCAAAAATCGGCCCGGGACCCAGTACCCTACAACCCATGGACTAACCGGGTCAATTTTATTAAGTGAGACGGTTCAGGCGGACCCGGCCCGTTTGACAGGTATAGTTTGTACCCAAAAGGGAATAAATATAACTTAATTTAATTTATAGCCTTTGTTGAAGCGGGAGAGTATTAGATTAAAATAGAATTAATAATCAAGAAAATCAGTTTCATTTTTAATTTTGGCCAAAGAAGAAAGTGAAAATATATGAAACCTTTAAATAAAGCAGAATAAAGTGTGTATTGACCTTTGATCCATTACAATGAAGTCTTGAATTCGAGATCCATTTGCAACATATGTTAGCAGCTTGGAGTTCAGTACAACGACAAGAACATCAAAAGAGAATAAGCCATTGTAAATGAGTCAAGGAAAATAAATGTAATTGTGAAAACAGTAAGAAAAATGTAATATAATAACTGTTGTAATACCAAATTCATGCCCATCAGGTTGACTAGAGGTGACAAATGAGCGGGTTGGATCGAATTTGGGCGGATTAAAATGGGATAAAGCAACAAATGGGTCATTACCCAATCCGCCCAAAATATACATGGGTTAAGATGGGTTGGACCAAGATGGGCTAAACAATGGGTTATAGTCCAGTTCGCCCAACTTAACCCATCATTGAACAAGTTACTATTCTAGTAGCAATTTAAGTTGGAATGATATTTTTAATTTTCTTTTTATATTTATATCCATATTATTATATTGTAGTTTTCATGTAAAAATAACATATGAAAACTAAAAAAATTAATAAAAGCATTTTTATATATATATTTAACACAAAATAATGATAACGAATAAGATAAAAGAAGTGAAAAAAGAAAAAAATTAATTTTTTATAAAATAAATTTTAAAGATTTAAATTTTTTTATTTTTTTGGAGGGGGTTGGGGGAGGGGGGAAGGTAGAGGTGGGCTAAGAAAATAGTTTCTAAAATATAAATTAAAAAAAAATTGTTAGGAGGGGGTTGGGGGTGGGTCTAGATAGGGAGAGGGGAGGGGTGGATAAGAAAATATTTATTTGTTTGTAAAAAAATATATATTAAAAAAATTAACTTTTTTTTTGGATGGGGAGGGTAGGGGTCGTGTTTAGGGAGCTAGGTGTAAGGGGATCGTGTAAGAATTTATTTTTTATTAAAATCTTTTTTTAGGAGGGTCGGGGGTACGGGTTGGTTGGGGTAAAAAATGCCTTTGATTTTTTAATTTAAAAAAAAATTAAGTTTTGTTTTTTAAGAGGGGGGAAGGGGGCTGGTAGGAGTTGGAGTAGGGAGGTGGGGTCAGGGTAGTGCAATCATGTAAGAAAAAAATTATTTTTTTAAAAATATAAATTAAAAAAGTAATTTTTGTGGGGAGGGAGGGGGCTGGGGTTGGTCGGGCTAAGGGGTGGGAAATTTTTTTTTTTAAGAATATAAATTTTAGAAAATATTTAATTTTTTTTAGATGGGGTAGGGGTAGGGGATGGTATAAGAAAAAAAATTATTTTTCTTCATTCAAAAATTAATTTATTACTACAATTATTTCAAGATAAAAAAGGAATATAATTGAAGCAACTAAAAATATTAAAAGTGAAATCATAAATACTAGGATTAAACATATTTATGGGTCAAAGTTGGGCATCATTATTAGTCCATTTGGGTTGATGATTTATGATGGGTTCACTTGAGCTAACCCAAATCAGCCCATCTTCAAAATCACTCTAGCCCAACCCATTAAAACATAGACGGGTTGGGCTGGCTAAATGAGTTTGGGCTAATTTTGTCACCCCTATTATATGGTTATCCATCCGTTTTATTCATATTAAATGAGTTGGGCATTCAACTCATTTAATAGTGGATCAAATATGGATCAATCCATATTATCCATTCTAAAATATGGACAACTCATGGGTATCCACCAATTATACTCTCCTTAAAGTATTACATATGTGAAAATGTCGCGACCTCTAAAGTATATTTATTAAGGGTGTATTTGGAATGAAGAAAAAAAATTTAACTTTTTAAAAAAATAATAGAAAATATTTTTCATTTTTTAAAATTTTTATTTTCTAATTTTTTTTTAAAATATTTTAAAAAATTACTTTTTTATTTAAATTATTTGAACCAACCTTTTTTCTTTCTTTTTTTTCAACTTTTTTTACGTATTATTTCCTTTTCTTTTTTTTTTTTTTTTTTTTTTTTTTTTTTCGTTTCTTTCTTTTTGTTTTTTTCTCTCTTCTATCTCTAATTTCTATTTCTCTTTCTTCTTCTTTTTCTTTTTCAATTTTTCTTTCTCATTTTTCTTTTTGTA
>NW_025868656.1:0-1164 GCF_002878395.1 Capsicum annuum
AAAAATTATTGCGAGAATTATTTCCTCCTAAATAATAAATGTAGATAGATCATCCAACCTTTGAAAATAATAAATCATATGTTAATTAAATTGGTAGAAGTTATACCTCAATTATCTGTGTTCTTTTGGAACTTAGAATCTTTTTTAATCGAAATTTTTAACGTTACTACATTCTTTCCGGGGAGGTCACAACATTTCAAACATAAATTATGATAGAATCTCAAAAATTAAGGATAGAATCTCAAAATATGATCCACAACCATAAATTAGATCTGTGGTGACTGTTGTAATACCATTGTAATAGACAAAAAAACCGTTGCCATAGACCTATCGCAACGGTTCTGCAAGCATCCCATAGGTGAGCGTTGCGATCGGTCTAT
This sequence comes from Capsicum annuum, assembly GCF_002878395.1. Lineage (NCBI taxonomy): Eukaryota > Viridiplantae > Streptophyta > Magnoliopsida > Solanales > Solanaceae > Capsicum > Capsicum annuum. Next base: position 381 of record NW_025868656.1, read on the forward strand.
TGCAATGGTTTCTGCAATGGTTGTCTAAACCGTCGCCATAGGTAGAGCTATGGGGACGGTTTCTGGAAACCATCGCCATAGATAGACCTATTGTGATGGCTATTTTTTGAACGACTATTTTCATCAACCGTCGCAATAGATGATATTGCAATAGTTACTAACCATTGCAATAGCGGCTATTATGACGCTGTTGTTGTTCTGATGCAAAGCTTTTTGACTACCTCTTACAACTATTTCATTACTTATTGGAAGGCCTATTTTCATCTATTGCAACGGTTACTAACCATTGCAGTAGACTCAATTCCAATGACATTAAACCGTTGTCATAACATCTATTTCGACTCTTTTGTTATTCTGTTGCAACGCTTTACAAATTATAACACAATATATACACATCAAAAAACAAAATCATTCATTAATAATCTCATAATTTAAACTATGAAACAAGCTAGTAATTTAAACCCAAAAGCAAAATGTAATCAAGTGCAAAATGATTAGTTAAGTTTTTACAGTGTAGCAAGTTCAAGTCACGATAAGTTTAAAAAAATTCAACACAAAACTATTGATATTAGAGCATTTATCAACAACCCAAAAATCTTCTCAAGTAAGGTCAATATCTTCATCATTTTCTTCATATCTTTCTTCATTTTGGACACCTATAAAAAGAGAACAAATAATTTAAATTAGCACTTAAATGACAACATAAAAAGGACTATTCCACAACAAAATAAGTACGTAAACCACATATTAGTTAGCTAGTGAAGAGGCAAATCAACCAATCATG
>NW_025868657.1:0-3052 GCF_002878395.1 Capsicum annuum
AACAAAGATTAACTATCCTAGAAAAAGGAAAAACCAAAATCGCCATATATATATATATATATATATCTTTTCTTAACTCTTCTATAATATAGAAATATTAGAAATGATGGTTTTGACATGTTAGCTTATGGGTATTAAAACAAAGTTTTAGGATACTAAGGTTTATAAAATACTTTGCAAGATTAGTTTGTTTAGGAAAATTGTATTTTGTGTTTTAATGTTTGGACCTTATCAACAACTATAAGAAAAGTCCTTCCATTTTGAATTAATTACAACTCATGCCATTCCAATAAATTATCACTTTGCCATTGATGCTACTCCTATTGAATATGACAAAGCTCACATATAATTAATTATTATAAATTATTTATATATTAAAAAATAATAATATTTAATTAAAAAATCAAACAAATATTTATGACATGTCTGCTTCAACTGTAATTGCACTATATTACTCCTAACTAATTATTATATCACACATAATTAATTATTATGAGTTATTTAACTATTAAAAAATTAATAATATTTAATTAAAAAATAAAGTAGATATTTATGACATGTCTGCTTCAACCGTAATTGTATCATATCACTCCTAATTAATTATTAGACTGCTCCTAATTAATTGTTAAAAGTTATTTATACATTAAAAAATTAATAATATTTAAGTAAAAAATAAAATAGACATTTATGACATGTCTGCTTCAACCGTAATTTTATTATATCACCCCTAATTAATTATTATGGTCATTTAAGCATTGTGCCACATAAGTTGAAATAGAAAAAAATAATTTAATATGTTATATATTTCAAAAAAATTACATGAAAAATACTAGAAATCACAATAATTAACAACTTAAAAGATTTAAAAGATATAAAATATTTGGTCGACTCTTGAAGTTATATTAGTGTCACTGAAAATGGAATAGAAGAAAAGTATTGTAAATCACAATAATTAAAAACTTAAATTATTTTTAAGATATAATTGATTATCAATGCCACAAAAATTTGGACAAGAAGAGTAACGTATTCAAAGGGCAAAGGAGTAAAATTTTCATGACATTTTTTTTAAAAAAATAAAAATTGTTACATATACTCAAAGGGCAAAAGAGTAAAAACACATAAGAGATAAATGTTGAGAAATCAAGAAGCACCAAATGTTACAAATGTATTATTAACATTTGTAACATTCAACACATTTCTAAATGTTTCCAAATTTTTCTTGAATCAACACATACACATAATAAAAATAATAAATGATAATAATTATATTTTACTATATCATCCCTAATTAATTATTATGATCATTTAAGCATTGTGCCACATAAGTTGAAATAGAAAAAATATTATAAATTACAATGATAAAAAAAAATTTAAACTATTTAAAAAATATAATTGGCTATCGTCGACACAAAACTCTGGACAAGGAAAGTAGCATATATTATTCAAAAAAAATTATATAAAAAGTATTATAAATTACAATAGTTAAAAAGTTAAAATATCTAAGAACAATTTAATATGTTATATATTTCAAAAAAAAATACATGAAAAATACTAGAAATCACAATAATTAACAACTTAAAAGATTTAAAAGATATAAAATATTTGGTCGACTTTTGAAATTATATTAGTGTCACTGAAATTGGAATAGAAGAAAAGTATTATAAATCACAATAATTAAAAACTTAAATTATTTTTAAAACATAATTTACTATCAATGCCATAAAAATTTGAACAAGAAGAATAACGTATTTAAAGGGCAAAAGAGTAAAAACAAACAAGAGATAAATGTAGAGAAATCAAGAAGCACCAAATGGATTATTAACATTTGTAACATTCAACACATTTCTAAATGTTTTCAAATTCTTCTTAAATCAACACATATACATAATAAAAATAATAAATAATAATAATTACATTTTACCATATCACCCCTAATTAATTATTATGGTCATTTAAGCATTGTTCCACATAATTTGAAATAGAAAAAATATTATAAATTACAATGATAAAAAATTTAAATTAAAAAAATATAATTATCTATCGTCGACACAAAACTCTGGACAAGGAAAGTACCATATATTATTCAAAAAATATATATAAAAAGTATTATAAATTACAATAGTTAACAGTTTAAAATATCTAAAAATAATTTAATATGTTATATATTTCAAATAAATTACATGAAAAATACTAGAAATCACAATAATTAACAACTTAAAAGATTTAAAAGATATAAAATATTTGGTCGACTCTTGAAATTATATTAGTGTCACTAAAATTGGAATAGAAGAAAAGTATTATAAATCACAATAATTTAAAACTTAAATTATTTTTAAAATATAATTGACTATCAATGCCACAAAAGTTTGGACAAGAAAAATAATACATATTATTTTAAAATTACATAAAAATATTATAAATTACAATAGTTAACAAATTAAATTATCTAAATACCTATTAAAAGTATGATTGATTATCTAAATTCTATTTGTATCATATAAATTGAGATAAAAATTAATATATTGAACTCGTGCTAGATCTTGAATGAATCTTAAAATGTATATGTAATTCTTTTTTTAAAAAAAAACTTTTATTTAAATATATCAAAATTGAAAAGGTTAATTTTAATGCAGCACGTTAAACAATGTATAAGAACTAATGTTAACATAGATAATACCAGCATTTACTAATAGAAACATTACTAATACAAATATTACTAATATATTCTATTCAAAAAGAAAATTTATACACTATAATAAACGACTCCAACGTTTCAATAGAAGGAATATATACAAAAGAAAAGTTTGATAAAAAAAATTTCAAAAATATATTTTATAAGTATATTTTATCGTACCAATGAAAACATTCTACAACTCAAACTTCCTACTCCAACATAAATTTTAAAACTTAAAAATTGCAATCCACATGTTTTATTGTTGGGTCCGTGCTAACACGGCCTTTGCACTTCTAGTAGTATAGATATAGAAAAGAAAAGAAAAGAAAAGAATATATATAGTTATATACTAATTTATAAAACATATACACATGTATA
>NW_025868658.1:0-2056 GCF_002878395.1 Capsicum annuum
TGTCATATGTTAGTTGCTGTGTTTTTGAACCAATAGTTCTCACAATTCATTTTTTATGTATATATTAGTAATATACTTACACACAGTTCTTCCATAAGCAATGTATATATTTACATATACATCAATTGTGGTATGTTGTTTGATGTGTTTCTGAACCAATAGTTCTCACAATTCAATTTTTATGTTTATGTTAGTAATAGACATAAGTTTAGTATTTCATTTGACAACATATGCTTACATAAAAATTGTTTCAATCTCAATAGGGCATGAAATACAGGATTAAAAAATTCTCTGCGCATCCGTTGCATTTCTGTAGTTATTACAATCGAAAATTTGGAAAAGAAATAAATAATTATGTTGGTGAAGAAGTTCTAAATATGTTCCGGCAAATAATTTTTGGTTCATTCTTGGACATGCCGCAGTGTAATTATCAGGGTCAATTATCCAACTGCTTACTTATGCCTGAGATACAACAAGACAATCCGGAGGAAATTCACGTTTTCTTGCAGAAAACTATACTCAACTTTTCTATTATTAAGTATGCCATTATATCCGGTCTTAAATGTTCAGGGAGCATCGAGGAACACCTCTTTTTTGGTTCATCAAAGTCCACATTAATGGCGAAATATTTTCCAGGAACAAAAAGTTCTGTCAAAAGGACTTTTTTTATAGAGCGATTCAAGTTGGCAAACTTTGACAATATTTCTGATGCTTTGAATATGTAAATAATTTACTTCATTCACACATTTCTGTATTCACAAGTACGTGATACTACCATTAGCAGATCGAATTTTGTGATTATTGAGAATGGTAGTTACGAACAGTTTCCATGGGGGAAGAGTTCATTTGAAAATCTTATTGCAACATGGAGACAAGATTTTTTTGTTGAGAAACAATTATACTCGATGGGGGGAATGCCTCATGTGCTGAATGTTTGGATGTATGAATGTTGTTCTGAGGTAGACAGTGCGATAGCTGAGCGGGTCGGAAATGTAATTCCATGAATTTTCAACTGGAAAGTGGTTGGAATTAAAGTTAAGTATGAGAAGTTTATGGGTGGTATGTTCAGCAAGGTAAGTACGATGTATATTATTTTGAGCTTAGTTTTATATTTTCAATGTCCTGACTTTAACAAAATGTTAATGTTGATATTATTTATTGTTAAACAGTTTGTATACAACAATATACGACCAACTCATGAAGAAGTGCAAAGTCTTGATTCACAAATAATTGAGGAATTTGAATTAAACGACGATGAATCTGAATTTTCACCAGAAATTGTTGCTGGTCGTTCTGGTAAAAGACCTGTTGTTGATATACAATCATAATCGAACCACAATATACAAGGTTTTGAGGATTTTAGTACACTCCCACCTACAGAAATTCTCAAGAAATCAGGTTTGTTTTCTGATGCTTCAGCATCACAACATACTAAGAGGCGTAGGACAGTCCGTTTTGATTCCGCAACTATCGAGGAGTAAGTTTATCAGAAAACACCATCTTCTGTTTTCCTAAGAACTGTACCAACCTAATAAACACCATCTTCTGATTCGAAGCATGTTCTTTCTAAAAAGACAACTCTATCATCATCAAGCAAGTCAATTCGTTAGGACAATTCTGATGAAAAATGGGATGAAATAAAGTTGTTTTTTCAGTCTTATGTAAGTTCATTAATATGGTTCACACTATAAATCATTTTTATAATACAGTAGCATGTTTATTGTATTTGACATGCAGGATGACACAAAATTCAACTTTCTTCATGATCTAATGGTCAAACAACATCAGGAATTCAATTAAAAAATGAATAAACAACATACCAAACTCATTCAAATGTTGAAACACAACAATCAAATAAATGAAAAGGTGAAGTAAATTTGCGTTATGTTATATAATTCATGAAACTGTATTATATATTTTTTAGTTTTTTTATGCATGTTTTATAACATACATAAGATTCTACTTTATGTAATGTAATATACATAGAGCTTATATGTATATTATATAATATACATAACTGTTTTATGTTTATATTTAATATACATTATAATAACAA
>NW_025868659.1:0-1625 GCF_002878395.1 Capsicum annuum
CAAAAATATCCAAATAATTTTATTTAGCCGCAAAAGTTCAAACTTTCTTATCATTTTTAAAAGACAACATGCGAACAAAGAAGAATAAACATCTTGGATGAAAAATAAAGCTAGCACTTCATATCTTATACGAGGGTTTTGAAATCCATTAAAATAATTAGTAAGCAAATGACAAATTCTTGACTTAACTAATTACTATTTTTATTAAGGCACAACAAATAATAATAACTATTCTTCCAACATAAAATAAACAACTTTACATGCTATAAAAAACATATCTACCAATAATAAGTTTAAACAAGACATGGGTATTGATTTTCAAGTAAAGATCTAAACTTTATCCAAAATAATCAAAGAACAAAGTAAAAAAAAGAAAAAGCCAATATTATCTATTTTTTTCAACATAAAGGAAATAAATTTACATGCTAAAAGAAAATATATCTACCAACAATAAGTTTAAACAAGACATGAGTATCGTTTTTCAAGTAAAGATCTAAACTTTATTCAAATAATCAAAGAATAAGGTGAAAAGACAAAACATTCAACATTAACTATTGTTCTAAACATAAAGAAAATAACTTTACATACTAAAAATAAATGTATCCAACAACAATGAGTTTAAACAAAGCATAAATACATCTTTTAAGCAAAGATTGAAACTTTATCCAAAATAATCAAAGAATAAAGTAAAAAAAGGCACATACAACAATTGCTAGCTCATTTTTATATCATGAACATGAAAATAATTAGAATATCGATAACACAACGTCCTAGGGCCTTCAAGGCCATCTACAGCATACAATCCCAGCAAACAAAATTATATCTACAAACTACGAAGAAGAAAAAAGATGAAGAAGAAAACAGTAATAAAAACTAAAATAAAAAAAGGTGTGTTTACCTTTTTGGGGGCAGCAAAACGAGACTACGAGCTTCGTTGGAATCAACCACCACCGAAAAGCATCGCCGGCAATTCAAAAATTTTGAGTAGCCGATCAACTTATGAAACAAAAATTTTTACTAAATAAAAATAACTATTTTTGGTTAAAAGGATTTTTTCACCTTTATAGCCTTTTTTTTTCTTCCTTCTCCCCCCCCTACCAAAGTAGTGGTGGTATTTATAGGAGATAATGGAGTATTTTTTTTTCCTTTTTCCACCAATGTGGGAGAAAAGTATTTATAGGAAAGGATAGGGATTTATTTCTTGTCATCTACCAATGTGGGAGAAAAAGCATTTAGGAGATTTTTTGGAATGTAAAAATTAAAGATAAGCTGAGGTGGAAGATAATGTGGGGGGAAATAGTACAATGTAGTACAAGCTTTGAATTTTAAAATTGGAACAGGACAAAGTTGGGGGGAATAGTGCAATTTGAATTTATTTTTTGGTGGGAATTGGGTAAAAGTTATGAGAGTTCTTGAGAATTTTGGGGTTATTTAAAATATAACCCCAATTGGAATTTAAAATTTAGCCATATTTATTTATTTTGACCAAATTAAAAATTAATTGACGAATTGCATTGCAATTATGACCAATTTTCAACTATGGTCAAATCTAATAGATTGGCTAAATTAAATTAATACTTTTTTTTTATCCCGGGCTTTTTGATTTAATAAAATGAATGCTATTT
>NW_025868660.1:0-2204 GCF_002878395.1 Capsicum annuum
GTCGAGAAACTATTCTTCTAAACCTATGATATAAGACATCATAGTGCAAAAAAGAATAAGTGGTCAGTATTTTAAATGTAGTGGTATATGAGATGAGGTTTGGCTGATATACATAGGTTACTATGCATATGAAATAAGAACTAACTTTATAACATGAGATAACTGAACATGAATGCATGAAAATTGTGACATCTGAGAATGCAAGACCAAGCATAAATATGTAATATAAAATAAGTCTGAAATTTGAAAGACTGTAAATTGTATAACTAAACAAATGAAAGTATGTACACTTGGTCAAGCAAGCCTGAACTGAACTTATATTGAATACTTTACTAAGACTGTAGGAGGTATCAACTAACTATATTTCCCAATCTGATCTAATTGGGGTCCAACCTATAACCCTAGTTGGAAGGGTGTCAGTACCGTGCCATGGGTACCAATAATGGTTGTATGGATCCACTAATCTGATGTCCTGAAGGACTAAGGAGTCAGTCCTAAACTGTCGAGTGACCCCTAAGAGAGTGGCAGTCCTAAACTGGCGGGTGACATCTCATTATCTTGTAAGGTAGAGAATGCTTCTATTTTTATCTCCCGCGAAATCTTATTTCATGATTGTACAGATGTAAATTAGGCCTATTATCACCAAATAAACTAATTCCTTAGGTTGTGATGGCTATGATCCTTGGTACTCATGTGCAATGTCATCTCTATGTCAATAACTATTATCTCGCTCTTCGTGCTTACACGTATTACTAGGGTTTATCATGATTCTCGTTTGATTCCTTTGCATAATTTTTGAGGAAAAATGTTCAATGTGAGGTTACGTTCTTTATTGAATACTATTACAGCTTCAATAAGTTATTACCCATTATTCGGGGATGAATGATCACAAGGAAGAGATAAGGTATCACCCCTCATTTTTGAGCTAGAATCAAACCGCCGTTCCTACGTTTGTAAAATCTAATCCCATGATTTATATTTAAATTCATGTGTTATAATCCTTATCATAGTGTTTTAAGTTATTATGAGGTGAAAAATGTCATAGGAATCACTTAGAAAAAAGATGATCTAAGAGCCTTTGATTCAGCCAAATTTATGTATTTGCTTCTACAAGGGTCAACTTTGAACGTGTATATATTTTGATATATATGGAATTTTTCATCTCAAGCCCCACCAAATTGTATATAATTGAATTATATTTACAACAATACCAATTTCAACTTAATCTAATACCCAACTGAAAATTTATGATCATTTTCATAAGAACTCGTAAGCTACCCCGATAAGATGCAGTTGCATCCAATTTTTTTGATTTAAATAATTTAGGAGCAATTGGGACTTTTCCTCAACCAAACCATCCATAACATGACTTGGGTCATCTTTTAGGTCATTATTTGAAATTCTTCTCCAAATCCTTCTCAAGAAAAACCCCTCCCCTTTTTCCCAAAAACAAATTCAATTCCTTTTTCCCCAAGGAATCAAGAATCCAAGTTTCTCAAGTTCAAGAACCTTCAAGAATAGTGTTTCTTTCCCAATTCAAGAAGCATAAGGTACGTGGGGATATCCTTAATCTCATGGGCATAGGTTTTACGATTTTAACCAGATTTAAAGTTATATAAGTATGTATATGTAGTGACTTTTGGAAATTGTTCTAAGAGCATGAATTGTGAAACCAATTTGTTGAAAGTACTTAACGGTCATGGTTTTTTATTTAGTATATCATCATGAACAGTATATTAAAATTTGCAAAAAAGATCCAATAAGGAGAAATCCAACTTAACTATAAACGTAATTTATCCAAACCTGAAATAAAATGTTATGACATCAACTATATACGTGTATGAATCCTCAAACTTGGTACTAAAAAATCTAAGTTAAGCCATAGCCCCGATGATACCATAAAATAGATTATCAAAGTCTAATTTAAGGAAAATCATATAAATTCCGGAATATGAAGGGATTACCTTTTTCTTAAGTTATCCTGAAGAATCCTATTGTAGCACAGTATATGAGAAAATACTATTGAATCTAAATCATGAAATATTGTAGCGTCTAAAAACAGCTAGTACGACGAATACTGGTATGCAATCCAGGGGAAGGTACAAAATATTTCATAAAGAAATTCATATACTGAACATAAGTCGTGAGAACAAAATATGGAAAGTAACTTAATGTATAAGACATAACATTTGTTATTTTTAGTT
>NW_025868661.1:0-1720 GCF_002878395.1 Capsicum annuum
AAGGTTGTGACTGAAAGGGTATTTGTTCCTATGAAAGGTTGTGATTGAAAATGTGCCTGTTCCTAATTAAAGGGTATGTTTGGTTTGAACAGTCACTTAGGTATTATAAATACCTATTTATCTCTTGGAACAAAAATCAGTTCTTAATCTATTTCTCTTTCACTATAAATCATAACATTCTGTTCTTGTGAAAATTCAAATTAATTGCTGTAATTTGAATTTTAGTGGCTTTGTAAATCCTCTAAGAATTCTGCCAAATCTCTGCCGCAAGTATAAGTGGAAGGCTTAAATTCTTTAAGGACAGTGAATACACTATCAAAATCAATCTTTTTAAATCCGCGCAAAGTTTTTGTAACAGGAAATAGCTGGTGCACTCATGCCATATTGTTTCCTACCTCAACCATGCACGTTTTGAAACTTAAATATTTCTTGACGTTTGTGACCTTTTTTTAAAACAAAAAACTTATGGAGCTTGACATTACTTAGTTACTAGTTACTACTTAAAAAAGGAGTTCTAGTTATGTCCAGTAACAAAAAGGATATCAACTTTCTAGCTAACAGTCACAAGTTGTCGTTGTTCGACCATTCAAATTTAGTGGAGTAGGTATATAGTATCAACTCAATTTATTAATCAATCAAATCAGGAGATATGTGCATATACATCACAACATCAATGTCGAGCTCCCAGTCCCCGTGACACTGTTGCTATCAATTATCATGTGGTATACATAGAGCTAAGTATTAATAGAAGGTTGTAACAAGGTCTCGATCAATCACATGTTATAAAAGAATAAAAGTAGGAAGATAAATGAGGACCATGACTCGGAGTTGGAATTTTCAAGTGGCCCGATTCAATGTAATTTTAATCTTATACACATATATGATGTAATTTTTTGTAGAACGGAATTTGAACGAATCCCTTGTTCCCTAGAGGCTAGAACCGAAGCTTAGCGATACTTTGTCTGTAGTTGGAGGATGACTTTAGTTGTGGCTTAAATTTGATGCTAAGTTATATAGTCGTCATTTCTCACGAGAGTGATATCGACTTGAACTTTATTTACAATAAAAATATCTCCCTTACATATGAATAATATCATCATTTACAAATATTTATGAATAAAAATATATGTAGTTCATATACATGACAACGAAAAATAAGGTAATCAATATGCTATTGGCCAATAATCCAGCTGTTCTATCTTGCAACTTGACTTATTTGCTATCAGAAGGCAATGCTCGTCCATTAGGTGGTTTCAAAAGTTTAGAAAAGAAAAAAAAAATGCAGTTGAATGCATTCGATCATGTTATTTTCCAATTGCAAATATACTTGCTACAAATGTAACTTTTATTTTTCTTTTTTGTTTAATCTCTCGCTAGAAGCTTCTGCTTTTTTTACTCTTTTAGCGACTCAAATCCACAGTTCTAAAGTTGGAGAGCGAGGATGGTTAGTGCTTACGCCATGAGGAACCCCCTCTTGTCGAAATCAATAATGAAGAATTAACTCAAATAGACGCATGTTCAAATGCTTAAATTAAAAATAGCCGGTGAATCCATATCATTACTAGAAGTGCAAGGTCCGTGCAGCACGGGTCCAACAGTAGAACATGTGGATTGCAAGTTTTAAATTTTAGGATTTATCTTGGAGTAGAAAGTTTGAGCAGTAGAATATTTTCATTAGTATGATTGAGCTGAAGGGATCACAATTGAAACCTTTTTTTAA
>NW_025868662.1:0-5753 GCF_002878395.1 Capsicum annuum
GCAGGGCCCATTTGGCCCTTTGTAGGAGACTCGCCTCTAAGGCATCCTACGTGCTAAATGTTGCATCTTTAAGGGTAACAAGGTTATTTGACCGACTGGTTTGGGATAAAATATGAGTTAGAAGCAAAGTGTGTAGTCAAGAAATTGTCGAAAAAGAGAAGAAAAAAGATTGAAGAAAAAAAAAGTTTTGGTAGTTTTTAAGGTTCTTTATGACTTTTGTTTTTCACAATTCAAAAATTAAAAAGAAAATAATAAAATATTTTTTTTTTTACTTTTTGCACTCATTTCCCACAAAATCAAAAACGTTAAAAAATTTTCCTTTTATTTCTTTAGTAAGCATTCATAATTCGAAAACTCCAAAAATATTTTTTCCTTTCAATAGGAGATTTGTACATTCTTATATAGTGAAAATGCCAAAAAGATTTTCCTTCATAATTGTTGGTGTCAGTTTTAGTTGAAGTGTCTAATTAAAAAAAAAAAAAGATTTTATTTGTTTGTCTTTGGTTGTGTCTTTTAAGTTAGGGTCAATCTATTACTTAATCATTACTTGTCCAATCTGGATGAACTACGCATACCTGATTCTCGTCCCTCGGGGTGGGATACGTAGGCAACCCTCGGTGGGTCCGGTAACCTTTATTTTGGCCTTCGTCTTAGTCTTAAACTAGGTCTTTACCCCGTAACCTAGAGTTGTTAGCCAAGTAGGCTTATTTTATTCAGCGTTACTGTTCGGCAATTTGGAGTCATGAAGCGGTCTGTCCCATCGACGTATGTCCGCATCAAATTCCTATTGGTTGGGAACCTTTTGCTCTTATCAAATTTTTGAGATAATTTTTTATCTGCTACTACAGGATGGATCTATCCACAAAGTCTAGAGTCCTTGTGGTTGTCAAGGTACCCAAAAAGTTGATCAAGTGGTGGGGCACGTTCAATTACTCTGAAAATCACAAAGTGAGGAAAGTGTTTGGCAATCTTGTAGCACTCATAGATCTCACGCCTCGTCCAGATCTAATAGATGCTGCGTTGACTTTCTGGGATCCAAATAATTTAGTGTTTAGGTTCGAAAGTTGTGAATTGACTCCTACCTTGGCAGAAGTGTCTTGTTTGTTTCGGTTTACTTACATGGGTCAACAGATGATTTTAGCCCACAATCATACTCGTAAGAAATTCCTTCGACTCTGTGGATTAAAAGATAACAAGCATCTGGGATGTCTTAAACAATATTAGATTTCCTTGGACTATTTGTTTGCTAGATTTGGGTCCTTAGAGGGTTTCGACTGCTTTTGGGATAAATTCCGTACTACCAACAAAATCTGGGAACAACGTCGTCTTGAGGTTTTCTGTCTAGCTTTGTTGGGTATCTTAGTGTTCCCGTTAGATGAAAAGTGTATCAATACTCGTCTGTAATCAGTGGTGATATCTTTATTCAAGAAAAAAGATGAGGTCACCATTGTACCAATGATCTTAACAGAAATATATAAGGCTTTAACTGAAGTAAAAGGAGGGGTAGGATTTTTTGAGGGGAGTAATCTGATATTGCAGTTGTGGATAATGGAGCACTTGAATACGCCTTCTTTGATTAGAGCAGATATGATCGACCATTGTCTGAATGATCGAGTGCAAGCAATGCAAGAGAGAATGCGTTTTGACAATTTTTTTTTCCTATGGGAGTTAATTCTTGGATCGAATTTCTCGAATAAAGAACTCCGAACAACATTCTTTGGTTCTATATGTGGTTTCATCCTAAGAAAATCTTGATTGGATCTCAAATGCAACTCTTTCTAGTTTTGATAGGACTTAACTGCACTAGGCCTTACAGTCCAAGAAGGGTGATGCGTCAGTTGGGTAGGATGCAAGACGTCTCCCTAATAAAGGACCTTCTAAAGGATGTAGAGTACTTTAAAGACTAAGCCATGAGGGAAAGCAAATATGAGCAATTCTGGAATAACGCTATAAAGCTAGGTGTAGATACTCTCGAAGAAAGTCCAGGATGCACTCAAAACTATGAAATCTGGCTAAAATCTCTACCCCGTGGCATTAGTAGACCCTTACAAGCCCAACTTAGAGGGCGAATACGGGAAGAAATCATGGTAGAGGATTATGATCAGGAAGATTCGGGTGCCAAGGTGGAGTTTTTGAGAGTTCAGTTGTCACGTTTGATCATAACTGTGGATGGGTGTTAGAGAAACCTTTGTGGGTATAATATCCAAGAGGCAGGGATACGGGCGAGAAATTTGTTCCCAGGTATCAAAACATCATTGCAGGATATGTTGCAAAGTCTGAGTGGAAAAGAGGGGACTTCACAGATGGGTTCATCTCAGCCGGGGACGTCACATAGAGCACCAGTTTGAAAGAACATGTCTTATTTTTATGGAGTTTTGAGTCTTTTATGTTGCTGTCATTGTAGGGTGGTGTCTGTGTTAAGGCGGAGTCAAGTTGTTTTTGATATTTGGGTCTTTATTAGTAATTGCATCGAATGTTGTTAGGGGTTTAGAAGGTTGTTTTGTATTTGTTGTTTGGTTTTAAAGTGGTCCTAAATTCGTTGTAAGTTTTGTTGTTTCTTTCATCGAAATGTTATGATGTTACATCTTTCTTTTGTTTACTTGTTTTCATTTTTCGTGAAAAAAAAAACCTTTAATTGTGTGACGTTTATGCATATGCAGCCTAAACTACGCAAGATCTGATTCATGTATAACATAATATGTAGGCAACCTACTTTTGGGTTCGATCTAATCATTTTGTTTCATTGTTTTTCATTATCTTTCCTCTTTTAAAGAAAAACAAAAGTCATAAATAATGATAAAATAAAGGTAGATAGCGAGAGAAGAAAAGAAAGAAAGGATGATGAGACAATAAAGGGAAAGAACAGAGACTGATACGAAAAATAAGAGAGAGGAAAAGGAGAATAATAATAATAATAATAATAATAAGTGTAGATAAAAATCGTGATGATGTTAAAATGACCTCACTACCCTCAAAAGCTGGTAGAAATGAACATGAATTTAGGATAATTTTACCAATGTGATTCCCATGCTTGTTGTGTGCCCTAATCCTAACAAATGTCGTCTTTGATGAGCATGTTCTTTCAGATAACAGTGGTAGGTTTGCAGCACTCTGGCTAGTCACCCATACTTCACTAGATCAAAAGCAAAGCTCTCCATGGCTAGCAGGGAGATTGAAAAGTCGCTCATTGACCCGGATCAGGATCACAGGGAAGAAAGTTCAAAACACAATGATGAGGTAGTAAGGCTCAGGAAACAATTGATACATTTGCACTGGGCATGGGCTAGCAGAATGCCTCCTCCTCCACTTCCTAAAGGTCTTGGGAATATCTCCAATTGCCCACCGCTCTCTTAGGAGCAATTCTCTGCTCCTACTGAGTCACCTGAGCACGTGCCAGGATTCACTCCGTGACATTATTATCCTGGCAGTTCTGATGTGCCCTTGGCAGCTCCTCAATCAAGACCCGCTACTCAGCCGGTGCCACCGATTACACCGGTATTCGTGGCTCTACCACCACCTGAAGCTCCCACATATGTTGTGCATCCGATAATGGGGCTTCCTAGGTCTGCCAGTGAGCCAGTATTGAAGGTTCCAGATAGTCAGTATTATGCCCCGGAGACTACTTTAAGAATGAATGAACTGTATGGGTATACTCAGCCACCTGCATTTCCATTTAATACGGAGAAACCTGTCGCAACAGAGGAACAGGAAGTCATAGCACAGAAGTTAAAAAGTTTAGAACAGGCCATGAGGAATTTGCAAGGAATCGGAGCTTATAAGAGTGTTTTCTATAAAGATCTTTGCATGTTCCTAGACATCAATCTTCCCCTCGGTTTTAAAATGCCTAAGTTCGAGAAGTATGTAGGGCACGGTGACCCCGTGGCACACTTGAGATGTTATTGCAACCAATTGAGGGCTACAGGAGGAAGGGAAGAGCTGCTCATGGCTTTCATTGGCGAGAGACTTTCTGATCTGGCTTCAGAATGGTTTATCGATCAAGATATCGACAAGTGGAACAACTTGGATGACTTAGCTTCTAAGTTTGTGCAATATTTTCAGTATAACATCGACCTGATTCCGAACAAAAAATCCTTGGTCAACATGAAAAAGAAAAGCACTGAAGGTTTTAGGGAATATGCGATAAGGTGGGGTGAATAAGCCGCCAGGGTAAAGCCTCCAATGAAAGAAAGTAAGTTAGTAGAGGTTTTCATTCAGGCACAGGATGAGACCTATTTTCAATAGTTACTTCCGATAATGGGAAAGTCTTTTATTAAAGTCCTCAAAATGGGGGAGATGATAGAGGACGGAATCAAGACCGGCCGAATAGTGAGTTTTGCAGCATTGAAAGCCACCACACAAGCGATTTAAGGTGGATTTGGTGCATTCGAAGGTAAAAATAAGAAAGAGGACCTGGCGACTATCGTAGCTAGAACCCATTCCTATCCCAAAAGACCACCTCACCCCTATCCCCAATCCCAAGCCCAAGTCTACGCCCAAGCTCCATATATTCCTCCCCACCATTACTACCCTCCACAAAACCCTTTATATTCCATTCCACCACCCCTGTACCCAGTATATAGCATGCAACCATATGCCCAAACCTCTACTTACCCGCAATGGCATGTGCAAGCTCCACAAAATTGCCCATTCACTCCACCGAATTACCAAAACCCTTCCAGACTCGGTTTTTAACCTAGGCCCGAGTATAAGAAAGAGAAGGCGATCAAAAATCAATTCACATCTCTTGGGGAGTCATATGCTAGCTTGTTTGATAGGTTGAGAAAGTTGAAGGTCTTAAGCCCAATTCAAGAAAGGCTTTTAAATCCCCCGCCGAGAAATCTCGATTATTCTTTAAGGTATGCATACTGTTCTGACATACCAGGCCATGATATCAAGAAATACTGGTATTTAAAAAGAGTTGTCCAAGATTTAATTGAAACAAATCAGATACTGGTCCAGGCCCCAAAGGGTCCAAACATTAACCAGAATCCACTGCCAACCCATGCTGAAACCAAATGTTAGAATTGATATATGACAGGAAAGAGTCGTCAAGGTGTTATAAGCCTATCGTCAAGATACAGACCATTGAGGAGAAATCGGTGAATGTAGCAGATTCTTTAAAAGCAATGTCATTGAGATAGGAAGGAATGAGAGAAGATAAAGCTCAAGAAAGCACAAAGAAACCACTGATCACGGTGCAAGGTGCCAGAAGGTATGTTGATTTAAGTCAGGATAAACCTAAGTTGACAGTGGTAGGAGCTTCGAGTAAGCCCATCTTGACGGTGAAAGGAACGCTGGCAGTTCTTATTGTCCTCAAATTAGTGACCCAACCTCCGATAGTTGATACGAAAAGGGTTCCCTAGAATTATGGGCGGACTGTGATGAACTATTACGGGAAAGAAGTAGTAGAAGATGTAGATGAGGTAGGGGGATTTGAATAGGTCAGGAAGATGCTTCGTGCCTAAAAGTTTAAGAAAGTCCAAGCTAATTGTGAGTGGACCGTCATCTATCAAAAAGCCTATCACCGAAGAAGAAGCCGAAGAATTTTTGAAAAAGATGAAATTGCTAGAGTATTCAATAATAGACCAGTTGAAGAAAAACCCTGCTCAAATTTCCCTCTTATCTTTGTTATTGTACTCCAAGGAGCATTGTGATATTTTACTGAAGGTATTAAATGAAGCATATGTTCCTAGGGAGATTAGAGTAAATCATCTTGAGAAAATGGTTGGAAAATTCTTTGAGGTCAATCGAAT
>NW_025868663.1:0-4356 GCF_002878395.1 Capsicum annuum
TAATTGCAACCAGAGAATGCCAAGGTACCCTACAAATTTAAATAATTTCTCTGAACTGAATTCTAAGATTTCTTTAGCTTTTTGGAATTAGTAAGATAAATGACAAACTCGGAACCAAAATAAGCCACAAAATAAAAAAAGTGACCAAAGTAGACTAAATGTAATAAATTATTACTAAGATAAATGACTCACATGTGGATGGGGAATTTGAAGTTTATGGAATCCTACACAATCTCAAATTAATATATAATAATAATATATAACTGAAAATATTTATGTTGATATTTAGTGAAATAGGATTTGAATAAAAGCTACCGAGTTCCAATGAATAGTAAATTTCTCTATGAATCACCCCTTGACTTAATGTAACATAAGAAATATCTTTATTTTTCTTCCGGAAATCTTCAAAATTCGTAATGCTTGTTTTCTAATCACGTCTTCTTCTTTCAACTCTTCCAGCGGAAAAAGTGGAGGTGTTATCTATAGCCTAGGGACTAAGAAAAAGAGGAATGTAGGCAATTGCAATATATAGTATGCAGATTTTCCCTTACATTTTACTAATAAAATTATTTGACACCTCATCAGTATCGTAACGCATACGTGACAAACATGTATTTGTTTTGTGTTTATTTATGCAGGATTCGTCATGGATATGCACATGTGGTCAACAATGTTTACAAGGGATGGGGTAGCTACGCAATAGGGGGAAGCATGAACCCAAGCATTAAGAGCCAAGCCAATTATTTCTTTGCAAAAGGAGGAAGGAACGAGGTAAACATTTTACTGTCAATGCCTATTTTATTTTGTTAGCCTATCGTGAATTTAGGCAATTATAACGAGAACTCCTTATCAATTTATAATGCAACCCTATCCAGTGGAGGACTCTAATTAATGAGAGAAATGAGCGGTGGTCGATTGATTGATTGATTGATTGATGAGCGTGATATATGGTACAGGTCACATGGAAACAGGAGAGTGGTGAAGTGGAAGGGAATTTCCAGTCAGTTAAAGATGTATTTGCGAACGGAGCATGTTTCAATGGATCGGGTTCTGGTCGTGACGCCGTGCGGCCAAACTATACGCCAGAGCAAGCGTTTCCAGTGGAAGATGGACACAAGGTCAAGGAGTTAACAAAAAATGCAGGTGTCTTAAAATGTCCTACTTCTTCTACCTGCTGATCACAATACGTAGCTGAAGCATTGGAGGTAAAAGTGAGAGATTAATTTTCTAGTATTCTTTACTACTAGAAAATAGCACCATATAACCTCTTTCTTGTAACTTTTCAAGAACAACATATTGAAGAAAGATTTCATCATCTTTGATGCTATTTCATTGTCTAAATATTTACTAAGTAGTATTTATAGAACTAGGCCTAATAAGGCCTAAAAGAATTGTATTACACCCATCAAGTCATATTTATGACGATGTATATTTTTTTTAAAATCAAAATCCATTCATCCATGCTTTTATCTCCTCAAATGTAAGATTCCAAAAATTTAGATGATTTTATTTTAAACCCTTCCTCGTATTTAACAATGATGTTTTACTTGAATCATGATAAGGGATGGTAATAGGATAACTATGGAGAGTTTCGGAATTTTTGAAAAGTGTTCGGGGTTATTTCAGAATCCCGAATCGGTGAGGGTCTTCGATAGCGGTGTGCCACGCCCTGAGCATGCCGTGATAAGAGTGTGCCACTCCCAAGGGCACAAAACACGATTTTTTTTTCAGTTTGGGGTGAGGACTTTTTTGGTCTGTTACCCAATTAAATGAATTTAAGCATTCGTCAACCCTTATTAACTTATCAGTTGTTATAATTTACCATCATTCTTCCCCCTCTCAACTCTCAAAAGAAGTAAAATAAGGTTTTTTCAAGAATTCAACTCTCAGAGCTTTAACCACAAGTTTTTTTCCAAATTCACTCCAATAAAAAAGACATGTCGAACACTCCCTACTTTAGTTACTATTCTAAAGTGTAAATTTTGTTATCGTTTTACTTATTTCGTCGATGTTTGAAGTTGGAATTGTGAATTGTCATTAAAAAAATTAAATATTGATTTTTCCTTCTTCTTACATGTTATTTTTAACCACTTGTGAAGGATTTTGGTGATTTGAACTAAATGATTGTAAGGATGCATTTCATTATATAAATTTTGAAATATTGAATGTTATGAATGATTGAAATTATAACTTTCAAATCCTTTTGAAAAAGCTTTGAATTAAGATAATGAACAGAGATGACAACCCATCTTTTTCAACTATCGAAAGTGTTGAATTCTATGACTTGCTTTGAAATTCTTATATATGTAATTTAATGATGAGTATGAGTATGATTTTGAAGGATGGGGCTAAGGAGTCGATAATGTTTTATGACAATATTTTCTTGGCATGATACAAATGACTTGCAAGTCTTGGTATAACGATACCAATATGAGAATGCCTTAATGAACGACTTCATGGTGAATAATACGTAAAAATGTTTTAATTGGGAATTAAAGAAAATTATATAGCTTCACCGTGAAGGCGTATGCCCTCGTGACCAACGCCCGAAACTTATTCTTGCTGGCATAGGGATGTCGTACCTTATTTGAACGATAAAAATGATTTTCTTAACATGAGGATAATATGGTGGCTCCAGTGTATTGGTGACTTTTGCCTAACCTCAGTACGTGCTGCAAACATGGACTGAGGCTCCGCCGATTGGGGAGTACCGGACCCATATGGCTTGTAGGTTATTGAATGACAATGGAAAAGCTATATAGTTCGGGATTAAATTTTAAAAGATCATGTCTACATTCCTTACCGCTTACCCTGACATTCTATTATCTTTATGGTTGTTGAGCATATGTTGTAAGACTGTTTTTGGTAAATGTATTTTAATCCTTTTCCTTGAGTTGCATGTCAGTATTCGCCGTACTGACCGTCCCCAGATGCTACATCATTTCATGATGTAGGTCCAACGGTCTTTTCTTGTGACCCTGTGCAGCATTAGGTGGAGCATAATCCAATTGAATAGCTGGTGAGAAGTGGTGAGCCCTCCATCATCTGGAATGCATTCATATTTTTCACTTATTATATCATTTTCTTACTTTTGATTTTGTTTTGCATAGTTGGGGTCATGTCCCGACTTAGTGGATGTTTATGAATAGAGGCTTGTAGATAGTATTGGGTTATTGTTTTCAGATTTGAATTTTACTTTCAAAACTTCATTTCGTTATTCATCAAACTCTTTTACTATATGGATTGGCTTTCACAGTTTCTTTATATTAGTATGTTTATGACGTAAGGCTAAGGGGCCATCTTAGATCTTGCTTGTCTTGAGGTATCCATCACAGTCTGGACTCCGATTCGAATCGTGACATTAAATTTGATGGAGGGGGCCATAATACCGGACCTCCTAAAGCTTGTTGATCTAAAAGATCATCAAACATTAAGATTCAAAGCATTAAGATTATATAATAGATAGGAGGGTCATAGTGGTAGTTGAAGCTCTTCTTTGATCTTCTTCTGAAGGAAGTTCGTTCTAGCTTATTTAATCTCAAAAGGAACCTTAGCCAAAGGTGGCAGCTCAAACTCATGCTCATGCCAAAAAATGAGAGTAGCTTGTTCTTGTGGTATTTAAACTTGTATAAAGTTGAATAAATAGATGTATGTATCCTTCACATGTAGATTCATGTCATGAGATACATATTATAAATCGGACAGAATGAGCAAACCACGAGTAAAAGAAAACAAGAAAAACATACAGATTTACGTGGAAACCCTTGCGGAAAAACCTACGGGCAGGCAGAGGAGGTTTCACTATAATGAAGAGAGTACAATGTGGAGAAGGCTGAATTTTTTGAATAACGAAAATAACCCACTAAATCACACTTATATAATACGTGCTTACAAATAGGTACTAGGCCCAAAAAATACAAACATGGGTCACAAATGCGAAACTTTCAGGGCTATACCAACAAAATGCGGGTCACAACTCTAACAATACACACGAATGGAATTGAATTATACTAGTTCAACTTTATACAAGTCTAAGCGCTTAATTATTTGTGCACATCAAAAATCAAAGGCCGTAAATTGTTAGAGTGAGAGCCCTACCAGTTTTAATAAATTACTCTATTTATTAACTATCTGTGGAACAAGTAGCTAAACGTGGTTCACAGAAGTAAAAACTGAACATAATAATTTTTACGTGAAAAACACCCGGCTCAAGAAAGGTGTAAAAAACCACGACCTGTACCTCTACAGGATTTAAACCCAACTCCACGATAACTCTTGAGCCTCAACAATCAACAAAATTACAAGACTCCTTGTAACTAGGAATTAAAACTTCTAACTCCTATACTATAAAAACAC
>NW_025868664.1:0-3864 GCF_002878395.1 Capsicum annuum
TAATGTGATTCATATTTATGATATGGTATGTATATGTGCGTATATATGTAGATTTAGCCTAATCTACTATTAAACAACTTCCCTATTTTGCAAATTTACTTACTATAATCTACAATTAACTAACATTTCTACTTAGAAAATTTACTTACAATTAATATAGGATCCAAGTAAAATGAAAATGGAGAAAGTATATAATATGTGTATAAGAGAGGATTTAGGTAATAATATTAATACATACATACATACATATATATATATATATATATATAACTATTCTTGATTTTCATCATTTTTTTTTTGCTTTTCTTTCCATGGATGACAAAAAAAATCAACACAAGCCTGTTAAGCCAGTTGGTTTTTTTAAGAATTTGATTGGTTTGGAAAATGATGTTTTTCGGGAAAAAGGAGATTTCAAAAGTGCTGAATCTTCTGATTCTGATCCTTGTATTGATAGTTCTAGTTCTTCTGATGATTCAAATATAGTGGAATCAGAATGCTTTGATAATGATGGGCCAATTGATGCTAAGCCCAAATATGATTTTGAAGTTAAGCTCATTACTCAGCGCAAATTTGATTTTGAGGTTAAGCCCGTTACCTCAGTTGGGCCCAAGTGTGATTTGGAAGCTAAGCCCATTGAGTTAGTTAGGCCCAAGTATGATTTTGAAGCAAAGCCCATCAAGTCACTTGATCCCAAGTGTGATTTTACAAGACAAAATGAAGAAAATAAGCCTATGCGGACATCTAATATTATGTTAAAAACTTACAAGGTATGGACTTTTCAAACTCTTATAATCAAATAAACAATTTATCCCTTTTAGCCTATACTTTTAGTCAATATACCTAAATTATAGACTAGTTATACATGAATTATATCATGCTATACATCTACCAACTACTTTTAGTTAATTGTTATGACATCTTAATTGATTGTGGTGTCTCGGCTAGCTTCATGCACCTCGACTAAAAGTATGTATATTATGTATAACATTTCTGTTATATTTGTATCAACTCTATGTGTATATGTATGTATATTTGTATGTATATATCAAATAAAATTCTCATATTTTTGTTGTTGTATCAGGGTGTTGGTCTACTCAACTTAGGGAACACATGCTTTCTGAATGCGGTATTGCAATGTTTCATGCACACGGTGCCATTATATGACATCCTTCTGCATACTCATGTAATGCCATGTGATCGTAAGGACAATTTTTTCTAAAAGATATCTGTTGTTTTGTTCCATTTCGAGTTATTACTGATATTCTGTTCATTTCTTGTTTTTGTATAGTCGTTGCAGGTTTCTGTTTAATCTGCATTTTCAAAGAGCTTATTGGCTTTTCATTGGCTTATGAGGCTTATGAGGGTCGTTCTATCTTACCGTGGAGATTTGTTGAGAATTTGAGTTGTATCCTTGTTCATGTCATTTATTTATTTCCTTCTGAAGTTTACTTTTGATTTTACATGTTGCTACTGCAAGCATCGAAACAACATTCTTATCGATGATGAATGGTTGTATAGTTTGTGGTCCTTAACGTTGAACAAATATCAGATTTTTCGTCTGGTTTACATAAGTATCAGCAAGAAGATGCTCACGAATTTTTGCAATGCTTTCTCAATAGGCTTCAAAGCCGATGCAATGACGTTGTCCAACAAGTTTTTGTCGGCCGGCTTGTCAGTAAGGTAAGCATACAAGAATACTATCTTATTATCCATATGTAGCTTCTATATATGAAGTTTGTAATGTTAATCTGTCTTTCTCGAATTGCAGCTTCGCTGTTGCAACTGCGGCCACTTCTCCAACACTTACGAGCCTCTCATAGACGTGAGTTTGGAGATTAAAGATGCCGACAGCTTGCATTCAGCGTTGGATTCTTTCACTCGAGTTGAGAAACTTGACGATCCAAAGATCAAGTATACTTGTGAAAGATGTAAGGCGCAAGTCTCAATTGAGAAGAAGTTGATGATAGATTCTGCCCCCTCCGTTGCTGTCTTTCATTTGAAGCGATTCCAGAATGATGGTTCAGATGTGTGGAAGGTTGACAAGCATGTCTCCTTTCCGCTGGAGCTGGACTTGCTTCCTTACACTGATAACAACCAAACCAATAATGTGAGTATCTGTTAGTACATTTACTTTTTCACAACTTTCTTCCCTTCGTTTCATCCTTTATTAGCTGTAACATGATGTTATTTTCAATTTTTACTTGTCTCGATAGGAACAAATGAAGTATGATCTTTATGCAGTTATAATGCACGCCGGGTCTACATCCAGTTCGGGACACTATTACTGCTTCATTTGTGCTGAACCAAATGAATGGTACAAATTTGATGACACGATGGTAAATAGAATCGTGCAGTCATGTTCTTTGTTATATTTCACTGATGGTCTATTCGGTCAAGCTTCTTGAACGACAACTAACTTGATATTATGTTTGATTGTCATAGATTTCTCGGGTTCAAAAAGATGTTGTTTTGGCTGAAGAAGCATATGTTATGTTTTATGCAAAGAGAGACACTCTGTGGTTTTCAGATTTCATTGCACTGGAAACTATCAACTCTTCATATTTCATTGAACTCAAGAAGATTGTGGATAATGAATTGAAGAAACTGTACAAACATCCTATACTCCAGGACCGCCTAGTGCTATTTACTCTTCGCTAGAAAACAATGCTAGCGAAAATCAATGGCAGATGGATCCAGAACAAGAGACGGAAATAATGATGGCATGTTCGATGATTAAGCGAAGAGTTCCAAGTCCAAGAGGTGAAGAACTCATGACTGCATTATGCAGATTAGGTAGCCGTGGAAGTTCTCTGAGTAGAAAGGATGATGGAAGTTCAGTTGATTGACGTAGTTCCAGCTCTGGCTCTGCAGCTTTGGCTCTTGATAGGCGGATATAAAATTTTGAGTTTATAGATTCGAGATAGAAAGGATATCTTATTGGATTTTAGTTAAGTTATTTATACATATTTAATTTTTTTGAACATTTGGCCATGAGGATAAAATGTAAGTTATTTACTTGCAATACTGAGTTTTTAGTTTTTGCATATCTGTTGTTTAATTTATTATCTATCGGTGTCTTATATACTACATTATTCTAGTGGCATCTGTTTATACGGGTATACCATCATAGTTGTATACCCAGTGTACTTCCATAAGTAGGGTTCTGCGAGGGTAGTGTACACACAACCGTACTCTTACCTTGAAAAAGGTAGAAAGACTGTTTCCAATAGATTCCCGACTCAAGTAGGACATATCGAAAGTCAAGAATGCAAAACAAATACAATAATGATGCAGTCATATAGAAAATAATGGAGAATATAGTCGTAACGTCAACAAATCATACCTACTATCTTCTACCTTAATGTTTGACCATATCTTTCTACCTAGTGTCATGTCCTCAGCAATTTGCAGAATCAACTATGTCTAATCTAGTCACCTCTTCCCAGTTCTTACCCCACCATATACAACATGTCACACCTCTTCATTGGGATATCTATGAATCTTCTCTTCAACCTCATCTCTCTTATCTTTCCCACCACGGGGGATACTCCTACCTTGTCGTTGATCTCTTCATTCCTGATACTGTCTCTCCTAGTATGTCTACATATCTATCTCAACATCCTATTTTTGCTACTTTGATCTACTTGACGTGTGACTTTTTGACTGGCCAACACTCCACCTTATACCATGTTACATACATTATTCCTCAATATCTAGCAAGTTGTAATCGTATTGGCTACTTTAATTCTCAAATTCATTGTTTCTTTTGATGGTGATGAAGTATCAAGAGATTTTGGAGTAGTTGGAGGAAGAAGACAATGCGAAGAATCAGATTTTTATCGGAATACATCTTCTTGAAGATTT
>NW_025868665.1:0-1109 GCF_002878395.1 Capsicum annuum
TATATATATATATATATATATATATATATATATATATATGTATAGGACTGATCCCAGGAGTCACCCACTAGATTAGGACTGACTCCACAGCAGTTGTCTTTACTGGTGGCATGGTATTGACACCCTTCCAGTCAGGGCAAAGATTAAACCCCAGTCAGCTTAGCATGGGGCATGTCGGTTAGATGAATACATCCCACAGTTTCAGTTACAGATTCAGGACTGTCAGATACAATCAACTCAGTTCAGTAGTACAAATTCAGTACTGTTAGAGACAATCAATCCTTATCATTATAAATGGACTTCAAGATCACCTATTAGACAGGACTGATCTCAACTATAGTTAATCAGTATCAAAATCATCAGATTTAAAGATTACCCGCTAGATAGGATTGATCTCAAATTCAGTTACTCCATATAGAATGAAACTCAGATAGTTCCATCAGAACTCAGACTGTTAAATATAGTTGCTCAGTATCAGTTACATCGGTCTTGTCGATCATCACAGTTATATAAGTTATGTCAGTTATCATAGCTTACGTTATCAGTATTCAGTTTTAGGACTGTTAGGCACAGTCAATCAGACCAGTTTTCATAATTCGAACTGTCAGAAATAGTCATTCATCTATTCAGTATATCAGTATCCGTAAAGTTATGTCATCAGTATTCAAACTTAGTAGTCAGTATCACCACGAGTTCAGTTATAGTTTCTTATGTATGTATGTATTCTCACATTCATATTAATCAGAATTGTTCATATATATAACCCTTTGTATTTAGCCTACCTCACTCGTATACTCAGTACATTCATACGTACTGACGCATTTATGCTATGGTGCTTTCTCTTATATTACACCATAGGTTCAGAGGAACGTGTTCTAGATCAGCAGTAGTATTCTAGTCACAGAGTTGCAATGAGTCCTCATCCATTTGAGGACGATATTATTTTATTTCATTTATTATTTTAGTTTAGTTTTGCTAGATGAAGTTAGTTAGAGACATGTTCCTTCAACTCCTTACTCAGACAGTATTTAGAGGCTTTCAGATTTGGTTCAGATTTGATTCAGACTTCAGTTGTTTTTGGGTATTTTCCACCCATATGGATATTACGT
>NW_025868666.1:0-4831 GCF_002878395.1 Capsicum annuum
TGATGACTATTTTTGTTCAATCTTGATTGTGGGTGCTTGATTCTTGACTTGGGACTAATGAAGATTTGATTTTTAGAATTAGGGTTGTGATTTCTTGGATTATTATTTCAGATCGGTGCTTTGTCTGATGTTAATGGTAAAAGGGTGTTTTTTTGTGTATGTGAAGTTCTTTTCTTTCATGGTTGGACTTGTCTTTTGTTAAGAGTAGGATCTCTTTACTTGACTAATTAGATTTTCACTTGCTGAAGATTCCTATATGTATTTGTATGTGTGTAAAAGGGCACCCGGTGCATTAAAGCTCCTGCTATGAGCGGGGGCAGGGGAAGGGTCGGAGTCCGCAAGGGTCTATTGTATGCAGCCGTACCTTACATTTCTATAAGAGGCTGTTTCCATGGCTTGAACCCACGACCTCTGGTCACTTGGCAAAAACTTTTCCAGTTACTCCAAGGCTCCCCTTCCTGCATTTGTATGTGTGTGATTCACTGATTCTTTAGTGCTTATTTTGGTGCATTGGGATGTGTGTGTATAGCAAGATTAGGTGCTTGATTTGATTTAAAGTGGCTAGAGAAAAGTGTCTTATCAAGTTTTGACTTAGATTGTGATAAGAAATTTTTCATCTCTCTCCTTTGATGAGATTACCAAAGTGCTGCAAGATCCTTTTGGAGTCTTCAATCATTCATACCAGCAAGCATTTGAAATGTGTACTCCATTCTTTATATTTCTAGCGTTTAGTTTGTCTTATGGAGTACTACCATATTTGGAGTTGAATTTTGAGGAAGGTTGCTGGATTATTGTTAACATGGTTAGACAACCTTATGCATAAAGGATTTTGCGACTGATTAATTTTGTTGGGGTTATATTCTCAACATGGGATTTCCAGCTCAAAGTTGCTCCTTTTGATTACCGGCCCCATGGTATTCAACCTTTGGCTTAGGATCCCAAACATATCTTTCTCTGATGTGCTGTTAGCGTCTGTCTTTATATTGTTTGCTCATTCGAAGTGATCATTCTTTTAAATCTTAATGTTTGTCATAGTTATTAAACTAAAGCACCTTCTTTGAGGACAGTTATATGAAATGGCGTGCTGCTGCTGTTAAAGGGTATGTAGTGTTTTAAGGGTCAGGCAACACACATCCCAACAGTTGTTAGTTCTTTCTGTCTCTGATTATCTGGTGACTCTTGTGTACTAAGTTGAAGTACGAAATTAAGCTTTATTGTTTAACGTTATCCTCTTTGGGATTTCCAGATTGGGGAACATGTGATCAATGGTTAACTTGACTAATCTTTTGGTTGGATGCTCGGATTCTTTGCCTAATCTTTCTTTGTAGCACTGCCCCAGCTTCAGTACTACCATTTTTCTGTTTACATTCAGGATCAAGTAGTTTTAGATCGCTCTTTTACGAAGTGAGGATGAGGATACTTCTGCAGCTAACATTTCTCTTTAAGTGGTTAGATTTTCTAATCATACCACTGGGCAATGTCTTTAGCTGAAACCAGTCAAGCTACCATATCTGATGATGTTGATGACCTGATTGTGAAGGGAATTTTATTTATGTAGTGGAACAGTATTAAAAATTTGAGCTTATTAATAAAAAAAACCATGCCCTAGGGTCACCGGAAATTTCTGTGCTACCAAGTAGGTAGTGTAAAACAACATTCACATACCTTCTGGGGTCTAGGGAAGGTGCTGCGTACACAGCCTTACCGTACTCTGGGAAGGTAGAGAGGGCACCAAGTAGATAGTGTAAGTTCGCAAAACTAGAGCTGTATGTGTGATTGGAACACACTAGTATATTATTTTGTCTTGAGTGTCAAAGAGACTTTATGGGACATTTGTCTAATTGTATGGACTGATATGGAGAAGAGGTGTCTATGGAACTTGTACTTCCATTGACAAATTTGTGATTCTCTGACATATCATCCACATCTGTTGGATTAACAGAATTTTCTTGAAGATGGCCTAGTCATTTTGAACAGCTCTTTAGTTGCTTGTTTCTTATGATTGGTTGGGCACTTGAGGGATTGTATTCTGATGATCCCTTTTGCAGGATTCTTTCATAAGCTTGATTGATTGTCTTCAACATCTGAACTACCAACAGCTAAAACTGCGTGCTGCACTGATAACTCATCAGCAAAGTTGCCAACTGTTCCTAGGATTCTACTCATATTTGGCTAGCTATGGTATTTCATCAAATTCAATGTGTTGCTATTACTAGGTTTCTTTATGTCATTTTCTCCCTGTATCCAAATGAATTAGTTCTTGCTTTTTTCCGTTTCCTTATCTTGTGATTGAATAATTTAGTATGGTATTCTGGGATTTGTCAATTGATAGTGATCTAAATTTTATTCTTGGCGTAGGCAACTAATGAAAATCTCCCACCAAATGTGATAAAACAATTGGCAAAGGAACTGAAAAATCTTGATGAAACTCCTCCTGAGGGCATCAAAGTTGGTGTAAACGATGATGATTTTTCAACCATATTTGCTGATATTGAGGGCCCAGGTATGTTATGTTTGGTGTATGTTCCAGTTCTTGAAACATGACAGTTGTTCTAATTGCTCTATCTAACTTGCAGCTGGGACTCCTTACGAGAACGGGGTTTTCCGCATGAAGTTGATTTTGACACATGATTTCCCTCATTCCCCACCAAAAGGTTTTTCTCCATATTGCCATATTTTCAAGTTTTACCTGCGTGACATGCTGTCTTTTACTTGTATCTGGTTTAACTTCCCAGTAGTTTTTGTTTCAATCAGTTGGACTCCTTCTGTATTGATCACAATTCAAGAGCCTAAGTGTATTTTCCCCTTTATTCTTTCGTTTAGACTCTCCAACTGTATATGCAGTTCTAAATCCGTGGCATTATTATTGTGAGAGCATATTTTTCTCTGGGATAAGCTACAATTGCTAGTTCTTCAAGAGAAAGATCTTTGTCAATTCTCATGAAAATTTTTAAGAGACGATACATAGGCCATGCATTTCAGAAGCATGCCAATATGGCTGAGTACATAATTTACATTTTGTTTTTTTTTTTCTAGGTTATTTTCTGACCAAGATTTTTCATCCCAACATTGCTTCCAATGGTGAGATCTGTGTCAATGCTTTGAAAAAAGATTGGAGTCCTAGTTTGGGCCTACGACATGTTCTCATGGTAAGTTTCTGTTTATTTCAAGTAAAAATTGAGTCTGCCTGGAGGACTTTGAAGATACTGTGTGAACTGACATAATCCTGTTTTTGATGGTTTTTTGTAACAGGTGGTAAGATGTTTACTTATCGAGCCATTTCCAGAATCTGCGTTAAATGAGCAAGCTGGCAAGATGCTTCTTGATAATTATGATGAGTATGCTAGACATGCAAGGTGAGTTAGCGTGGCCTAGTGTCACCTCCACTTCTATGATTTGCCTCGTTTTATTTGGCATTGTCATGCATGGTTTTGTCGTGCTTCAAGTTGCATCTTATTTTTGTGGAACTTATAGAAATGTCAACCGGAGACTAAATTGTTTCTGATCATGATATCTGGTATAACCAAAAAGAAGATCAAGTGACCCAACTCATGCTCAGTTCTCTTTGTATAGATGTAAAAACCTGGAATTCCTTCTCATAAATCCGATGGCTAAGTTTAGTACCAACTTAAGTCACTCTGGCTGACTTAGCATAGTTTTGGGGGATCGTAGGGGATATTATTTCAGTTCAACTTACACCCTGCTCTATCCGCCCTTGGTTGATGAAAAAATAGGATGCCTTTTGTAGTTTAAAGTAACATTTAGCTTTTCTAATGCACTTCCTGACCTTACTGGTCTAATGTTCGTCGGTGTTTAAACATGCAGGCTTTATACCAGTATTCATGCTAAACCAAAGACTAAGTTAAAAACAGGAGCTATTTCCGAGTCAACAACAGCCCTAAATGTTGGCCAGACACACACTTCACTGTGTAACGTTGATCAGAAGACTCTGGCTTCTGGAGGCGTTCCCCTCCAACAGCCTTCTCCGCTAGCCCCTACAGCTAACATTGTAAAAGGAGGAAACAGTTTGGACCAGCCACTCACTGCGGAGACAGCGGTTAGTGGGTCAGCAGCACCACCGTCACTAACCATGAAGAAGGAAGCTGGATTGGCGAAACTCCCTGCAGACAAAAAGAAGATCGATGCAAGAAAGAAAAGCTTGAAAAGATTATAACTTGTTTTTAATGGATTATGTGACTAAATCATCTACTCTTTGTTGCTTTTGTTTGATAGATGGGAGAAGCAGTCCTGCAGAATTGAATTTGTATTGTCCCCTGATAAATGAAATGGATTTATTTCAGTTGCTTCTTTCTAGTTTTTTAGTGTCTATCGTACAATGGGACTCCCTTCCCCGGGCTCCGCATATAGTGGGAGCTTAGTGCACCAGTATCATCAGTCTGCAGTGCACCGGTATCATCAGTCTGTAGAGTACTATGCAATTGCAGTGCACCGGTATCATCAGTTTGCAGTGTGTGCAATTGCAGTGCACCGGTATCATCAGTTTGTAGTGTGCCGTGCAGTTGCAACTCAATCAAGATACTGTAACTAATAATATGCAATGTGGCAAAGCCTCATGGTTGAAGTTGAAGGATGTTGGAATATGAAATTAGACTTTTTGAATGATGTTCATATTCACATTTCCTCTATGAATTGTGTTCTTGTTCATATTCATAAATGGAGATGTAGGGTGCAAGTTTGAAGTTTGATACTGAAGGAGCCTTGAAGAAACGGTAAAGTTGTGTCACTGCGATCTATAATTGTTGCTTAGTCCTAAATAAGTTGGCATATAAAAGGGTAAAGTAGGTGTAGGTCGGCCAGCTAGTGTAGGACT
>NW_025868667.1:0-1996 GCF_002878395.1 Capsicum annuum
AAAGTAACTTTACCAATCTCTGACAAGTATTCTCATGAGACTCGACTTCCACTCACTTTTACAGGATACAGCTAAATCTTTGATTAAAGATGATACATATTCTGCGTTGAGCTTACTGAAGAGAGGAGCTTCTCACGGATTTGCACCTCGTAGCCTCCTATGTTGCATTTGTAACTGTACCTGCTAATCCTATGATTATTTCTGGATATATGTTCACTAGCTTGTATATTATAGCAGAAACTGAATTCACGAGAGGGCGAAAGTATGGCTAGTACTGAGCCTGAGGTTAGACATTTACGATATTTCTGCTCTGTACATTTGGTATCTGTCCCCCTTTTTTTTTAATACGATGAGGGTGCAAATGATCTAAAACCGAATCACCATTTCTCATTCAATGAGCCTTTACGGTTAACTCGAAATTAACATAATTTTATTTAATGTTAATGAAGTGGCATAAATGAACTTCCGGAACCAAATGAATAACCAATGGTAGGAAGTGATGTCAACTAATTTTGCGAAAAAAGATGCAAGCTTTTTAATTATACTTCTGAATTTTTTAAGTATGTTGGATTGGTCAAAATAAAGTAGCATCACAGAGAGATTATACATACAGATAACAAAAGGAGAGGACGATTATCACTTTATGTGACTTAGTTTTTTAATTTCACTTCTTATTCATATTACATATTTACATCAAACTACAATTAGTTACCATAGTTAGAGTAATGGTAAAAATTAGATAAATGCACAATATAAATTTCAATATTACAAAAAATTTCAACTCCTTAAACATATTACAAAAATTTCAATATATACATAGAATGCTATGTATATATCGGCTATGTTATGTATATTAATAAGGAGAGAGTAAAGTAATTAAAAAGATGGGAGAGAGTGTAATTACTTCTAAAAGAGTTGGTATTTATGTTATTTATACATAAAATTAAGGTGAGAATGTAGGGATGGAAAGTGGAGCGGTTGTGGGCAAACCCACAAAAACTTCAATCCACCCTTCCCAGTAGAACATAATTTTGCTATTTTGAACCCAGCATAAACCCACCCCGCAATAATTTGTTTTGTTTTTTTCAACTAGAATGCAAAATATTAGCACTTCGTATTATAATTGTTTTGTTTATTATTTCCTGTTATTTCACTCGTTACTATTGTGTCTTGTTAGCCTTATCTATTTGCGCGCCTTCTTATTTTTTTTTCCTCTTATTAAGTAATGGCGGTGGTGGTCAATGTCACAGTCATTTCATAGTTTGGGGTCGGGATCGAGGCCTAGGGTGAGGTCGAGGTTTGAGTTTGGTGTTGGGGTGGGGTCGAGTCTAGGGTCAAGTTAGGGATCGGGGGCGAGGGGTCGTAAGATTAGGTGGGATAAAGGAGCCTCTAGATTAAGAACTGAGTCTTGCAACATAGGAACTCTTCAAGGTAAGTCCATAGAGCTCATGAAGATTCTTAGGGAGATTTTTTAAAATGGTCATCCCATGTCCTTTTTTCTTATATCTTTGTGTATTTTCTTTTCAAAGCTCTGTTACTTGTTCTTAAGAATTAAGTATTTTTTATATCCCCACTTAAATTATTTGCGGGTAAATAATCGTCTTAATAAATTGACTCACTCACAAAATGTCAAATTTCAATTAAAAATAAGAGTCCGTAGAGTTGCATGAGGTGATCCCTCCTACTTTAAGCAGGTTCTGTTAACCTTATTGCTTTGTAATTTTTACTTTTGGTGATGAAATAAAAGTCGATAGTAAGCCCCCTCCCTCTCCCCTTCTTAAAAAAGAAAAAAAAGCTAAACAACTCATATTTCAAGTATTATCGATTGATATTGTATTTTAATTAGCAACAGACAACTCTCCCTAAATAATAAAATTTGTAAGCTAATTTAATTAAATAAATTTATTAATACAAATAAAAAATAAAATCAAGAAAATAAAAAAAATTGCTTAAATATTTTGATATTTTGAGGGATATTTTTGTCTTTACATATATT
>NW_025868668.1:0-3725 GCF_002878395.1 Capsicum annuum
CAAAGTTATGACGAGAAAACAGAAGGGAATTAACAATATCTGGAAAGCTTCGCAGCAGCAGAAGTAATGTAATACATACCTCACAATTCAAAGGTGGCTCATAAGGGTCATCTATTCCAGTAAATCCTACAAAATGAGGTGCCAAAAATTACATAAACCTTTTAGGTACATTTCAGTAATAAAAGCCGAACGTTCTACTCAAATTGTCAGTCCTCTGATGAACATATTTTAAATTAGCAACTTATAACGGTTATCAACTAATAGTGCCATGAAGCATGGCAACAAGAATTACACAAACAGTTTACATGCAAATTTTTTAGCAGAACAGCTATTGACAGATGCAATTTATTATTTACACTGTTGTAAATATGTGTATCTAATAACTGAGCAAGGTAACTCCGTGATTACTCGAGCTAATCATCATTAGTAGGTAGTACAAATTTTGTACAGATGCGGAAGCAATATAGGATACGACCCTGAAGCTATAACACACCTTTGATTTTACCCTCACGAGCTAGCTTGTAGAGGCCTTTTGGATCTCTACCTTCACACAGTTGTAGAGGCATATTCATAAAAACCTGGAAAGCCGCAAGGAGTGTTAGATAATGCAAAAGATTTCTACAGTAGATCAGTGAACATGAGACTTGCCTCAATGAACTTGTTATCTGGCACCAATGCACGGCAAGCATCACGATCCTTTCTGTAAGGAGATATCAAACTTGCAATGCAAATTAATCCAGCATCTGCAAAGAGATTTGCAACTTCCCCTGAACAAGTACAAGTTCACGGGTAGTAAGAATCACGAACTACAAAATATTTACCAATTCGTCTCACCAAAACTGAAAAATATCTAGAATAATTTAGATTTTATCCACAAGAAACTAAAGGTTCTGCTCAATCAGGCCGAACTGAAGTTATCCAGAGACGCGCAATTCCTATAAGGCCAAAGCTACTCCCACCAGTTGCAGAACAACTAGGAATTCTAACAAGTGGATTCAAAAGATGCAAAATTGGTATATCTTGAAGCTTCCCTAATGTTAAGGCGATTCAACAGTTTATATATATAGAGAAATTATTTTGACCCTACTCGGAATGTAATTCTGGACGAAAGAGGTTCAATTGAGGACTCCTTTCCTTATATTTAGCTCCGCCACTTACTTCCTCTCCATCACTACATTTGCACACTCCAGTTCCATGTAAATGAAAATGAAGACTGGACATGAACGGAAGGGTGGAAATAACCATCATATTTTTTCACCTTTATTTCATTGTTCAAATATCCCTCTGCTTCTCTTAACTGTTTACAAGTCGTTTGTGCACTGAAAATTTTGAAATAAGAAATACTGGAGAGGTTGAAGTTCTAAAGTTTCCCTACAGAGTCAAAGATATGCAACATACTGTTTGCTCAAGTTCTGTAAATCTCTTCCACAAGTACCTTAAAATCTCACCGATAGACAATTTATTAGACAAGTGGTTGTTGTACTTAATTTGCAAGAAAACACTTACCAGTCCTACGTATATTCTCAGTCCGGCTTTCTGGTGAGAACCCAAGATTCTTGTTCAGACCATGCCTAAGGTTGTCACCATCAAGAACATACGAAAGTTTACCCCTTGTCTGCAATTCTCTACCTAGGGAACATGCAAGTGTGCTTTTTCCTGCACAAATTCAGATAAAATCTTGAATACCAATGGCAAACAAATGTTGCAAAACTGAGCATCCGAAACTTTTGAACCCCTTATATACAATTATTGGAGGAAAGTATAAAAATATACAAATTCACCACAGCTAATACAATAGACAAATAATAAGCAACAGCACATAAGATCGACCTGATCCACTGAGACCCGTGATCCATACAACACATCCTTGTTGGTTAAGCAGTTTTTCCCTTTCCGCCTTTCTGACTGGATTTTCATGCCAGAATATGTTTGCAGGATTCCCCACGGTAGACATCATGAAACAACACCCTTTGCCTTTCCTATTTACACACAAAAATGTCAGAAGTTTATACGAGCACCATGCTAAGTCCAATGGGCATTACAAGTTGACATGTTAAAACAGGATTTTATTTACCAATTGCATGAACACCAATGAAAGAAAAAAGATTTTGGAGAATTGAAAGATCTTATGCTGTACAAGGCCTCGTCTTTTTCTGATCTTCGCAATCTAGCTCATAGATTAAGAAATATCACTTAAAATAACTAAATGTGTTATGCTTGTCTCTTTTTTCGGGAAACGCATTGACAAATCATGTTAAAGGCATTAAAAGGTAATCACCAAAAGCTAGCATTACAAGATAGTCTAAACATTTTCATCATCCGTGTTAAATTAGGATGTAAAAGTACTTTGATTTAAAAGAGGGGAAAAAAGAAGGTAGCGCCTTACTGGATATAGTGACTATGGCTTCCAAAAGATATATCTTTGAAAGATTGAAGAGACGTGTTCTCGTTTAAACCCCCAGTGAATGAAAGGCTGCATGACGATGCCAATGTACCGCTCGACTAGCCCCTCTACTATTTCTTTTCTAGACTGTTGAATCTTGAGCCGGGGGTCTATCGAAAACAACCTCTCTATCTCACATATGAGGTAGTGGTATGGACTGCACACACTTACCCTCCCCAAAGCCCACTTGGTGGGAATATACTGGGTATGTTGTTGTTGTTGTCGTTGACAAGTCCCTCTACCTAATTATAAGACCCTAAAATCGAGTAACTAGCGAGTTAGAAATACTAAATTATTGCCTAGATAGGTACCACCTATTCAAAATTTCAAAAGTTGTTACCCATTCATTCTTCATACCATCTTCTTATACCATGTCTGATGAAAGGGCATTTCACGGTACACAATCGAGTTATCTAGATTCAGTAAAGAACAGTAAGGCACTTTCGTTTACCATGTTCACAAACAAAAGGTAAATATATCAACCAAATGTAGCTAACTTTTAGGGTGTGTTTGGACAAAATAAACAAGTTCCGTTAAAATCACGAAAATGACTTGCCTAGTGGGAGTAGGGAAAACAACGTCCATAAGTGGCCTTCTAAGTTCATTGGCTCCTCCTATCCCCAATGCCTCCAACCCCACACCTACCTTCCACCCCCTTCCCAACCCCGCTCCATATAGTTTTTTCCTAGGTTGCATATAAATGCTCTTGGGACAACAATCTTTTGCTTGCTTGCCAAACACTAGAAAAAAAAGGGTAGCACGGTGCACTAAAGCTCCCGCTATGCGCAGGGTTGGTAAGGACCGAACCACAACAGTCTATTATACATAATTTGACCCTACATTTCTGCAAGAGGTTGTCTCCACGACTTGAACCCCTAACCACTTGGTCGCATGACAACAACTTTACCACTTACCCAAGGCTCCCCTTCACCAAACACTAGGAAAAAAGAGCAAGAAAATCACTTATTTTCCAATAAAACATCCTCTAGGAAAACATTTTCCTTCATACCAAACACACCCAAGTTTCTAAATCTTTAATTCCCAATAAACCACAAAAGCTTCCCTCATAAGGCAAATGAGATATCTTGAGAACTTAAGTGAAAATGGAATCTCATTTTCTTGGAATTACCATCAAAGATCACCTCTAAGGTAGTGGTATGGATTACTTACACTTACCCTCCCCGACCCAACTTTGTGGGAATACACTAGATATGTTCTTCTTGTTGTTGTTCCACCAAAGATCAGACATTTTTACAAAACAACAAATGCCCATCACACTCAA
>NW_025868669.1:0-1912 GCF_002878395.1 Capsicum annuum
AGGAAGGTATCTTTGTACCATCGAAAGTCTGCTAAGTCTCTGCAGGTGAGATTATTGAGGATTTCTAGGCTCCTATCTTGGAATAATTTGGGTTCTCCTATGAAATGTCTAGCTATATGATATAGGAGAGTGGCACAAGCGTCTTCTTTTGCTACTTGCTCAAGAATTTCTTGGCCATTTTCAGTCTTAACTATAGTTTCTACGGCTGTGGCTCCATAGATCAGGTTTTTGACATCGTCAGTGAAGTAGTTATCCCACCAATGTTTTATCATACCAGTGAAACCTGATACGATCATGGTAGCAGCCTCCTTATCCGTGGCTCCTCTGATTTTGTAAGCGGTAATAGAAATGCCTATTTCATGGAGTTTGTTGTAGATTTGGTGTTCAGCCAAACCGTCAACATTCCATTCGGTTATTCCTCTACCATCATGGTTAAAGGTAGAAAGGTAGGGATTTTCTTCAAACTGAACATCTGGAGGAGAAGGTTTTTTGTAATAGTTTTTCTTAGTAGAAAAACGTGGTAAGTTTAGAAAGAGAATTTTTCTGGTTGCTGGACTCAGCTTTCTCAGAGATTTTGAACTTAGAAAGTTTGTCATTGATTTGTTCCAAGATTTTTCCCGAAACCTTGAAATCATCACTGAGATTTGGAAATTTCTCCTTTTAAAATTCAGGAATCTTAAAGATGGGGTTGGTTATAGGATTAGGACTTGAAGTTCCTTTTTCAGGAGCGGGGGGAGTAAAAGGGAGTATAGAATTTTTAGTATCTCCTATTTGCTGGGAGATAGTGTGAAGGACCTGATTAGTATAATTGTTTTGTTCAACTATCCGGTCGAGGTCCCTATTGATAGGGGTGGATAGAGGCCTATCATGCTTTTTCTTGAAGGGAGAAGCGTTGAGGACTTCATTGGAATGAGGAATTTTTATCTCTTCAAGAGGAGGAGTAACGAATTCAATTATCTTGTTACTCTGAGTATACCATTTGTTAATGATAACGTTAAGGGATTCATTTTGGTTTTCCATTCTTCCGGTGAATTCAAACCATCGGAAGAACTCTATGTCACATCGGAGTCTTTTCATATCGGCTAACCATAGCCGACCAAACTCCTTTTGCTGCTCCTTAGAATAGGTACTGGTGTACCATTTCCTTTTTAGAGCATCTTTAGGTAGGTACCATCGGGCCTCGAGAGCTTTAAGGTCAGGTGTATACTCTTCATCAGATTTGATGACGAGTAGGATAGGGTCAGTCCTAATTTTCTGACGGGATATGGAAGGGGGAGGTTCCATATCTGAGGTTGTAGGACTGCCTGGGTCGTAATGATTTTCAGGATCTAGGGACTCATGGACCCTAGTGGATTGCTGATAATAAACTTTTGGGACTGAGACTGAATGACTGTCTCTGACAGTTCTGATTCTGTACTAAAACTATGGGAAATAGTCATCTAATCAATATGCCTAAAATAAAGTAATATAGCTATGGTAGGTCCAATCTATAACCCCAATTAGAAGGGTGTCAATACCATTCCACTGGTAAGGACAAGGTATGGGATACCCTCATCTGACGGTGTCCCCAAAAGAGAATGGTGGGCCCCTCATCTGATAGTTCTTATCCACCTCATCAAATCTCATCTGACAGTGTTGATGTCTTAACCTATGCTGGCTACATAGTTCTAAAATGCAAATATGACTTCTAAGAATCACACCCTAATCTGACAGCATTTGCTCCCATCCTTGGGTTTACTCGGTGCTAATTCCTACTCTCATCTGAATAGACACAGAACCTGATTAACTGAACTGGACTAAACTGAATTAATTGAGTTCCGTTGACTGATGGAATACTACTGAGATTACTAAATTTCTGAGATTACTGGGTTTTCTTAAGTACATGACTGACTGAATTTCTATGGACATGGCT
>NW_025868670.1:0-3391 GCF_002878395.1 Capsicum annuum
AAAGAAAACACCAAAAAGACGGAAGAATATGCAATGGTAGTATCTTGGGGATTTGACTCAGATGATGATGAAGTTGATGAAGCAGCACTCATGGCCCTTGGAGATTCAGACGTACAGGAACAAAATGATGCTTATGAGGTAAGTATACTTGAACTTAAAGAAAAGTTGCATTTGTTTTCTAAAAAAAAACTTATTTCGTTGATGAGTGCACTAATTGATGACTTCCAAGAATCAACTTCCGATAGGGATAAGCTGTTCAATAGTCTTGCAAGAATCAAATTTGATTTTATTGGTTCAAAAGCTTGCAAGAACACTGTTGAATAGGAAAACTGCTCTCTTAAGAAATAGGTTGAGCAACTAGATTCCTCAAATAATGATCTTAAGTCTGAAGTTCTAAAATTGACACTCTCTGAAAAAGAAAAAAATAAAGAGAATAAAGAACAAGAAAAAGTTGAACTTGAATTGGTCAAGTACAAAGAAAGTGCAATAATGCAACAAAAATGGTTAATAAACTAAGTCAAGAAGTCTCTACACTAAAACTTGACCTTGAAAGAGCAAACAGGTGGACAAATTCCTCAAGAATTGTTCATAATTTGAGTGAAAGATATCAAAGTGAAAAAGTTGGTTTGGGTTTTTGCAAAAGTCTTGATTTTTATCAAGACTGTGGAAACCTTGGACATCTAAACACTGAATGTCCAATTTCTGCCAAAAGCAGATCCGGCTGTCTAAATCTGGAAAATAAACTATCTCAGACCAAGAAAAGGATAACTAAACCTGGTCAGAGAAACATGTCGCATAACCTGTTACCTGTATGGGCTAGAAGAAAAGAGGATGAATGTAAAACTGATGAGCATGCACAGGAACATGTTGTACCACTTGGTTAAACTGTTGTACAGACTGAGGGCATATTGACAGGGGAACAACAAATAAAGAATTGGATGCATCAATAAAACCAAAACAGGTTGCTAGTAATTTTGTTGGTAGTTCATAAAAATTGGTGTTGTCAAAAGAATATTGAGATATCTCATGGGAATCAATGGCTTGAGACTATGATATCCAAAGGAAAGCGATTTCACTCTTCAGGGCTATAAAAATGTTTACTATGTGAGTTACTTAATAGACTGGAGAAGAACCAAAGGCACTAAGTAGAGAGCATTTTGAAAGGAATACATTAGACTTGAGGATGATTAAAATTGCATAAACTTCCCTCAATGATTGACTATAATAATCATTTTTCTTTTTAATCTTATTAGCTAAAAAGTTATTCTATTTAGTTTTGCACATTAGTTCTGTGTCCCAATTTCAGATTTTTGACTTTTCTAACCTAATTTTGTATTAGATTGTGCAGAAAAATAGGTACAAACTAGCAATTGTGACCACAAAGTTTTTCTAATCAGGTATGTTCCACACTGACATAAGAATAGGCAGTCTAAGTTAAAATAGTTGAACACACCTGTTCAATTCCACACACTTCATCCTCTACTTATCTAATAAAGCTAATGAATTGGTGACCAAACCTTTTTTTATTCTCTTCAAATGGGTGTGCACAAATATGTTAATCCTATACTAGAAATTCCTTCTACTTTCTTAACCAAAATATCAGTTGTGTACCATGGGTTTGCAAAGATTAATTATCAATCACATGCAGCATATATATATGAAGAATAAAAATATACATGCTTTCCCTTTTAGTTCCTAATTGGTGATTTTTTATGACTTTTTAGTCCTAAATTAGGTTTGACTTATAAAAATATAGATGTTCTTGATCAGATGAATCATGGTGCTCTACCTATTTTAATAAGGAGGGCTAGCACTCATTTAAAAATAAAATCTGTACTAGAAGCTGCACAAGACACTCATGAAGTGGAATAAAAGGTCGTTAAGGCTAGGATCATGACTTTGAAGCTTGACCTTAATTAATAGAGGGATGAAAATGTTGAAGTCATTCATCAATTGACAAAGTTGATATCACCTGTTCCACCTTCCTTATCAGCTCCTCACTATTTATTTCCTTAGCTATGTCCCACTTTTATACCGTATATTTTTAATGCTCAATTATTTTGCTTTATTCAGTACTAGCTTAGGTTTAATGTAGAACATGCTCTGTCAGCTAAATGGATTGGTTACATTTACTAAATTTACTCATATTTTTGCTCTCTTTAATACATTACTAGGTTGGCTAAAGTCTTTGTCTGATTGTTTTGGTGATAGCCTCAGTGGCCATGAATAGCATAACAAATCACTTTGGCTAGTATATTATTGCATTGAAATGGTTTCTCGATGATGCCTAAAGTGGGAAGATAAGAGGGTTGTGTAATGTTCATAATCCATCGACTTACTTGTTTTATTCTAGTGTTTTATACTTTAGTGCCTACAGGTGAAGATATTTGAATGCACAAGGACAAGAGGTTTGTCCTCATCAAAATTGGGGAATTAGTTGGAACCTTAAAGTTTTGATAAATGACAATATGAATGAAACAAGTTGATATGAGTTAATTCAGTGCAACTGGAAACTTTGACTTACTGATCACATGGGGAATAGAAGAAGATGAATTTGATTCAAAAACTTGATGATAAGGAAAAGCAAGTGGAGTTGAAAAAGGAATCCTACGTAAAGAAGGAGTTTCATTTCTAAGCATATCTTGAAGAGTCCTATGAGTAGAAGGAGAAACATTCTGAAGATTGAAGATGTCTACACAAGATAGGAAACATTTAAATTGAAGGACTCTTTGTCAGATCACTGTTGAACAGGAAAACTGCTCTCTCAA
Source organism: Capsicum annuum (assembly GCF_002878395.1). Classification (NCBI taxonomy): domain Eukaryota; kingdom Viridiplantae; phylum Streptophyta; class Magnoliopsida; order Solanales; family Solanaceae; genus Capsicum; species Capsicum annuum. The sequence goes on from NW_025868670.1 coordinate 2,769, forward strand.
GAAATAGGCTAAGCAACTTGATTCCTCAAATAATGATCTTAAGTCTGAAGTTCTAAAATCGACACTCTCTGAAAAGGGAAAAAACACCAAGAGTAAAGAACAAGAAAAAGTTGAACTTGAATTGGTCAAGTACAGAGAAGAGTGCACTAATGCAACAAAAATGGTGAATAAACTGAGTCAAGAAGTATCTAAACTAAAACTTGACCTTGACAGAGCAAACAGGTGGACTAATTTCTCAAGAATTGTTCATAAGTTGAGTGAAACATATCACAGTGAAAAAGATGGTTTGGGTTTTTACAAAAGTCTTGATTCTTATCGAGACTTGTGTTATATCAGTGGAAACCTTGGACATCCAACCATTGAATGTCCAGTTGCTACGAAAAGCAGATCCAGTAGTTTAAATCTGGCAAATAAACTACCTCAGACCAATAAAAGGATAACTAAATCTGGTCAGAGAAACAGGTCACATAACCTGTTACCAGCATGGGCTAAAACAAATCTGATTCATCCATATACTCATAAGAAAGGACTCAATCATGTTTGTGTTCCTAAAGTTAACCCCTAATTTGTTTTGTGGGTGATAGTGAAAGGAGGCAAGCAAAATTTGTGCATAAATAAAGTTT
>NW_025868671.1:0-6122 GCF_002878395.1 Capsicum annuum
ATGTCTGTTGGATGATTACTGCTGATATTGTATTATTCTCACCTGGAGGCAACTTGAAGATTATTGAAAGGTAAAATCTATTTGCCATGATTAGGAGAGACAATAATAGATATTTTAATTTGAGATACTAAACAAATTTTTCCCACCCCACCGTTATATATAAAATAGTACAATGATGTAGTTACATTGTTTGAAAAATTAATATGTCCATTTTTGAAATTAGAACATATAACTTTATGCGCATTGCTTGTCTTCCAGGTAAAATGTTCTAAATGCATATTGAGGACAGAAAGAATAATATATTAAAGTTGGAAAAGGGTAAATACATTGCTCCTTAGAAATTGAGAATGTTTATGCATAATGCTAATTTATTGCACAATGCTATGTCTATGTTGAGCAGATAATATACTTCTTTTTATGGAATCATTAAAAATGGTCCATCACTTATTGTTGCTCTATCACAGGTGATATCCTTAAGTCCTGTTTAGTAGCAGTAGTTTGTGTAGAGCCAGATATCTTGAAGGAACAACATCAGCTAAGGAAATTAAGGTAGGTCTTAGTTTTCAACATTGAAGTAACATCTTGTGAATGCTTCAGTTAAATCAAACTTGTGTGGAGGTCGTCATTAGAATTATGTGTTGCATTACAATTACCTTCATATTTTGAGTGTGATATCTGTGGAATAATTATTAAAATACTGGAATAAAATGTACAAAGAGAAAAGTCAAAAACGATAAACATTCATAAATAATTTACATAATATCTAACTTTCTCCTATATACTTACTGAAACAACAAAGAACTTTTATCATCTATTTGACAGCAAAAAAAAAAGCTAAGTCTAACCCTCAACAAATTGATGATATTGTTGACCCTGTTATGCCCTTATGCCCTTTGGATCAGATTAGCTTCAATCTAAACTCAAATTACGATAAACTTCTTTGAACACTACATTAGTTGCTTCCTTTGAAACTTCTCCTTCATCATCATATGTCAAAATTTTTAATCCTTGTCTTCGTGTCACCCGTGATAGTGCAACATATAGCTGGTCATATGTGAACACTGCTTTCTTCAAATATAGCCCAACATGAGATAAAGATTGTCCTTGGCTCTTATTGATAGTCATGGCAAATGATACAACTATTGAAAACTGCCTTCTTTGAAACTTAAAGGTTATTCTTAAATCAGACGGAGTCAATGACATTCTTGGTATGAAAACCTTTTGTCCAATCGTTTGTCCTGATAAGACTTTCGCCTCGATAACCCAATTTCCAATTCTTTTGATAATTAATCTTGTTTCATTACAAAGCCCTTAAGATTGATCTATATTTCTCAATAACATTACGGGTACACCAACTTTTAAAGTGATGGCATGATTTGGTATTCTGAAGCATTTTATAGTATTCAGAAATTCAGAAGTATGTACTTGTTCCAAACCTGTAAATGTCTCTTCTGAAAGACATATTGTATCTGAACTGAAGAAGGTTGTTCCTTCACTTTGATTGAGCGATACCATATGCTCATTGATTGATTCTACCATGTCAAGTGTGCGAACAAGAATTGCTCTTTTCTGTAAGTATGCTACATCACTGCAATGTGAATAAAAATCTGGATATGTACTACTGACAATGGCAGAATTAGGATCTTCACAATCACTAATAAGAACATCATCAGGTATAGAAACTTTTCCAATTCCATCAACTGAACTACCAATCATACTATCTCCAATAGCTAAAACCAATCTACAAATTCTATTCTATCATTCAAATCTAATTCATTATTACCTTCTAACCTCATATTCTTTGTTAGCTTTAGTAAATGACAGTCAGCCCACAAATATGAAGAATTAAGGGTAGCATTTACAATACCCTGTCTGTTACCTTTTGTAATGACCGGTAGAATTTGTCTAAAGTCCCTACCAGGTACAACTGTTTTACATCCAAATGGCCGATCTAAATTAGATATATCTTCAAATCTAAGAATATCTCTTAAGTTTTGTCAAGATCTTCAAAACAATATCTATGCATCATTGGTGCCTCATCCCAAATAATTAACTTTGTCTTCGCTGTCAAACTTGCAAGAGGGCTTCCCTATTTTATATTACATGTTGAATCTTCAGTTGCATTGAGTGGTATAGCAAATCTTGAATACGCTGTTCGACCTTCAGGTAATAAAAGTAATGCAATTCCTCTAGACGAAACTGTTAAAACAACATCTCCTTTAGATCTTATTGCTGAAGACAAAGTCCTCCATATAAAAGTCTTTCCAGTTCCTCCATGGCCATATAAAAAGAAAAAACCTCCTTTGTTGTGCTTCACTGTTGTTATGATTCTGTCATAAATTGACCTTTGCTCCTCTGTTAATTTATTCATAAGTTCCTCATGTTCTTTGGATAAAGAGCATTTATTGTAACGTAATTCCTCAAGGATTAGTCTATTGGAAACATCAAGTTGTTTTGCATTATAAGTTGGCTTTGGCATTGCTGGAAAATTCTGAAAACTTCGTCCACTATCTTTTAATAAATTATCCAACTTTTGCAGACAACGATTTTTCATTTCATCATTTGTTAGCTCAATCCCTATAAAAAAAGGTATCACTAATAATTTTATAAAAAATATCGAGAAATCTATCAATACTTAAGGTACTTCTATGATAAACACTTTTAAAAAATTTTGAGAATTAACTAATGATTTTTTTGTAGGTTTATTAAAATAATTATTCCTTATGATAGAATGATTTTTAAAATTTATACTTATAAAATGATTTCACTGGAACTTGAGTTTTAGTCAACTATAGTTTGCAAAATTCAAATTCAAAGAATATCTTAAGCCTTTTAAATTTTTAGATATAATTTAAAGATTACACATGTAGAAAAAGTATAATTACATTATTAACACTTGTAAATTATAAAAATTTTACTTAATTCTAAATTTGTGTACCTGGATTATTCATCACTCGTCGTACTTCACGTAGGATATCTTCGGATAGTAACATCCATGTCGCCTCCCAAACAAATTCTGGCCGAGACATTGAATTGGATAACAAAAGCATAACAAATAACTGTCTTAGATATGATGGCATTCCCCAGTTACTTGCTTTCTTTATGGCATCCATATATTCTTTGTCATCATCTAATAAACCCAATGCGTAACATGCATCTCTAAATGTTAGATGCACTGTATTGTTCACTGTGCGAAGATCTTCACAACACTTAGGACCTTTAATGATATTCAACAACATTCTGAGATAGTATAATCTCCACTACCTGGTGGTACAAAAAAATACTCTACCAATAGAAAAAGCAGAATTATTTCTTTCTTTCCACTCTTTTGATTTTTTATTCCATGCAAATTTCAGTAGAAATTCCGCATAAGTTAATTGTCTTGCTTCTTCATTTGATTTGTTTGCTTCAAACCAACTTAAAAATTGTGATTCTCTTACACTTGGTTTATTGACAACAAAATCAATTGGATCACTATCATAGAAAATAACTAATTGTTCATTAGGTAGATGAAAAGAAAGCCTTTCTACTGCGGGTTCTCTATGGTGAATAGGAAATTCAAAAATTCTCTGGGCAGCTTCACAGGGAGAAAAGAAATATAACGACAGTCATAATACATGTCAATTTCATCAATATGTACTGAATCTTTATCCTGCGTACTTCGTGTAAAAGCTGCGGTTACACGATCATTTCCCTTGTTTATGTACTTGAATAAGTACTTTATCGATTTTGCTTTATTGCACCATTCAACATTAATATGTGCACCATACTTTAATAATAAATACCTATTATGTGGTACCACATACCTGTTGTCCAAATATATATCTTTTTTTTAATAGTTCTGCCATCATTCCTTCTTTTATAAAATGGATATCCATCTTCATCGATTGTGATATTTTCTACATACTTCTTTGGAAAGTGTTTTGAACATCGATCATTTTGCATGCATGGAGATGTTTTTCTTGCAAGAACACATGGTCTATGTATCATGAATTTTTCGACGGCCTTGTAATAATGAGGGTCAGTCAATTCATCTGGCATTTCTGCTGAAATAATTCGATCTATGTCTCTCATAGTTGGACATTTATTGTGAAGAAACAACAATATGTGCGCATGAGGTAACCCTCACTTTTGGAATTAAATAGTCTAAATAACTGCATCAAATGTAATAAATTATATGTAATGATTCAGAGACAAATTTAAAATCTAATAGCGGACTATGTAGAAATTAAGACCAAAGCATACTTATCATCATAAATTTAAATAGTAAAATGATTATTTTTAAGTTTTAATAATAATTAATTATAAAAAGTGAAATCTGTACCTGATTTAACTCTTCCAAATATTTGTTTCTCTTTCAAATCCTTTATCAAGTGATCTAATTTGATTTTAAATACCCTTGACAAAATGTCAGGACGGTCTTTCAGTTGTAAGCCTCTACTCTTTAAGAATATGATAATTTTAGGCCACATTGAATTGCAAGTAAATGTGATAAACAAATTTGGATATCCAGCCCATTTGTAGATTGCCATAGCATCTTGATAATTTTGAATCATATATCGTGCACCCCCGTTGAAATTGAATGATAGAATTACCCTTTTACCATGGGAAGGATCAATTTCTTCCTGTAAAACTGCATATTCTAATCCTTTGTATATTGCAACACACAATTATTTTTGATGAGTTCTAATATATTTTAACCTTGATGATTCAATCATTGTAAAAGCATCTACCAAGAACTGTTGAAATAACCTTTTTGAGTTCACAATTGTTGGTACTTCACCATTCCTCTCTTGAATTTTGTAAGAAAAGAACTCACGCATGCTAATGAATTTTCTTCCTCGACTTGATTCATCCTTTTCATTTAAAACAATGTCCTCTCTATAACCATCTTCACCATATGGAAAAAGTAATGAATATTGGAGTGCTAAATAGGAAGAATTTAACTCATTTATTCTTTGGAGCAATCCAGATTGGGTTTCAACAACAATATCTCTGTCACATCGCGATACTTCAAAATCTCCAACCACTAAAGCAACAATTTCTGAAACAATTGGCAAATTGTATCTTTTTCCATCATAGTTTCGCTTTTCTATCAATTTGAGTCTAACATTGGTGTGAGAATCTTCTTGAAATCTATCTCTTACCATTCTAAATAACTTAGTCAAGATATTTTGTTCATCAAGCATTTTTTTCAAGTCTTGAACAATTTCAGCATGATTTCTGTTAATGCTATCACCTCGACTACATAAGATTGGTAAATAAAATTATTTGACATTATTTAATTAATTATACTATTAATAGGATAATAAATAAAGATTGATTGAATATTAACCTCAATGCATGAATTCTATTTTTCTCTTCATTTTCAGTATCATATATGTATAATTGTGCAAATTTTAGAGTGGATCCTTCTGGGGGTAATAAACTTCCAATCTGATGATAGTTTTGTCCGGATAGTGTAAATATTTTTGATCCCGTTGTTTGATTAATTGAAGCATTAACTTTTTCTCCCATTAATGTAAATGAAAACATGGAGTTATAAGTTCTAATATTATCTTTGAACTGGTTACTCTTTGGACCTGAATAAATAACAATTGGTGAATGAAGATGTTTACTTGATTAAAATTATTATTCAAGTATGTCAAAAATATTTAGTCACCTGATCCAAATAATAATTGTCTTAAAATTGGAGGAGGTTCTTTTGGCTTTGGTAAATTTATTTTTCCATGATGACAACATAAAGAGAACTCTGGTCTTTTAGATTTTAACTTTTTGTTGATCCTTTCTTCATACCAGAAGTAACCACCACAATGTACACATTCAAAAATTGGATCTCCTATATCCTAATAATCTATAAATCAAATAGTCAAATATAAGATTATTTTGAACTGTCAAATTTTCATGACTATCTGTTACATATAAAAGATCATAACAGATTTTCATACCTTCATTATCAATCAATGCATTTTCTACATCAACCTCTATAAAATGAATATAAGAATCATATTAATGACACTAAAGACATATAAATAGTATGTTTATGAAATTGTTCTAATTTGTGTTATTATAGACATACCTTCATAAACATCTACATTTTCATCCATATCATTATTTTCTGA
>NW_025868672.1:0-1009 GCF_002878395.1 Capsicum annuum
ATTTAAATGATATTTACATTATGATAATTGATATTCTTAATGAACTGAAAGTGATTGACAAATTATATGATGACTCACATGTGTTATTGTACTTATTTCATCCTCTCATGATTATGATGATTTTCTTCGGGCTATGTGAGTCTTTCATACATCCTGCATATTTCTTATAAATATTTATGATGATGATGTTTATACAACTACATACACCCCCATATAATCGATTCATTTTCATAGTACTGACCCACATCTTCGGATGTGGGCCACATTTTCTTGGAATGTAGGTTCAGGTGCTCAGTTCCAAGTTTGACAGTGATTCTTCAGGCACACTGTTCTATATCCTCTGTTGTGATAAGTCCTCATGTTCCGATGACGTGATGTCTGATGTTGGCTTAACGGAATCGTTTACATTTGATAACTGAGTATGAGTCAGTTGGGGCATGTCTCAATGGCTTGCCTGGTTTTATTGATTTTCTTAGAGACTTGTCAGACTAGTATAGATATTGGGAGTTGACTAATAATTTGTATTTTGTTTTCTTTTTGAAATTCTTTTATTCTTGGATGATGATTACTCTGTTGATATTTGAGGGTTATTTATGGAAACCCTGTTGATTTGTGTTGAACTAAATGAAAATGGCTCAAAGGGTTAGCTTAGGGCTACTCATAGCCTCAAGCACCGTGTGATGCCTGGGGATCCATTTTTCAGGGTGTTACAAAACTTTTACTTGACTGGAGAGTTCCTATGACACTTTTTTTGTAGAGTTCTAGTGACTGAAGGGAGAAGCTAATCTTGGCCTGATCTGAGCAGGATATCAGAATAAAAGATCGCTACATTGTTGGGATTCTTGTATTAGGTGACAAGGCCTATGAAACATCATCTAAGATAAAGTGACTAAGCCTTATGCACTACAACTGAGACTACTGAAAAGATTCACGTGGGTGCTGATCACGAATTCATGAATATACTAACTTATCTAATTAACTGAATGATTGATAGCTTACTACTGGGTCT
>NW_025868673.1:0-2402 GCF_002878395.1 Capsicum annuum
TTATCCTTCCAACCAATCCATTAAACCAAATTGAGCCATAGACATAAATAATCATCAATTCAATAGTATATCACCATATCCACCTTCCATAACTCAATTACCATATCCACCCTCCACAATTCAATACAACCAAATCATGCAAAATAGTCCATAACCCTATTTTCATCACCTTTCAATAACAACCAATACATATAATCCTCTATCACACATATAAATATGGAATAGAACAAAGGCAAACAATATTCATAACTTAGAATTCACCTCTTGATTATGCAATCCTATTTGCACAAATAATAGGGGTCGTTCGAAGCTCTCGAGATAACAAACGCAGTTATCGGATTACTTTGAAATTTCTACGGTTGAATCAAAAGTAATTTAAGGTCAAATTTGGTCTTCTTTCTTAATGACTGATGATGAAAATGAGTTTTTGAACTCATATACATGTATATGTACACATATTCCCGTCCATAATATCATAGGGAATGACCAAAGTGCCTTTAAAATTTAAATAATGTTAAATCTGTCCTTTGGTGGACTGTTTTGATAAGCTAAAGTAGATCGACCATAACTCTTTGCTCCAATATCGGATTTAGGTGAAATTGGTATAGTTGGAAAGATAATTCAAAGTTCTTTCATTTCATATGAAGTAGACCACCCAGTTCGCCCTTTACAAGGAGTTATGATCGTGTGAAGTTGACCCTAAAAATTTGTTTTGAGAGGCTGAATTAAAACGAGTATAAATCCTTACTCAGACGTTGGATTTGGATGAAACCAATTGCATTGGAAAGAAGACTCAAATTTATTTCTTTTCATAGGTCATAGCTCTACCAGTTCATTATATTAAGTGAGTTATGATCGTTCAAAGTTGACCCAAAAAATTGGCTGGCTTCAGTAGTTTGTGTGCAGGAAACTGTCCTGCACATTTACTATTCCCAATATCCCTGCCACCGTTTTATAGTTTTGAACGTGCTCGATTATATCCGAAACTTATCCGTTTTTGGAAATCTTTATATCGTTGGAAAGCTTATTCAATAACCTTCGCATGGAACCATCGATGGGCAAATTCCGGTATAAATAAAATAAAAAAATTAATTCCATATAGATAAGACCAATACACGTACTTGAATATGCCAATATATGTACTTGAATACGGGGTGTTACAAGACCCCAGTGATGATCTTTGATCGGCAAGTTCGTAGGTTGCGAATGGTAGGAATGGCTTCAGTGAAGGTTCTATGAAGTGACTAAGAGTCCGAGGAAGCTTCTTGGGAAGTGGAGGAGGACATGAAGTCCAAGCATCCGCATTCATTTCCCGTTTTAGAAATTCATGATCGAGGTATGTGTTGGTCTTCTTGATTGTATGTGTTGGTCTTCTTGATTGGGTGTATATCTTTGGAAAACAATGGGATCAAGTCTCTAAGGCTTGAATTAATCTAGTGTTTTGATAAATGTTGGGTTTGGATCCCAAAAGTCGATAAAATGAAATGCAAGATTAAGGATGATCATGATATGTATTATGCTTTATCTTTGTTGTGTGCTTTGACCTAACTTTTTGAAGGTTGTTTTGATGGGTGCTAATGTGTTAACCTGTGTTTTTGCTTGCCTTACCGATCATTCGAGGATGAATGATCCTATGTTGGGGAGAATGAAACACCCAAGATCTCAACCTTGCCAAAAACTTTTGGTTTTTGAGCGTGTTGTCCATTATATAATTAGACAAGCCGCTCGTACCCCTTGGATACAGGTCATATCCACTCTTTCCTTCCCTCTCATGCCTTGAGTAGCCTAAGATGGTGGTATTTTGTCCTTTAATGAATGACCCCCTTCTCAATCATACCCTAAGTATACGAGTCGTACGTAGGGAAGTCGTACGGAGTGAGGTCTTAGCTTGGATTGGACTAATTTTGTTACGAGTGAAGCATATGAGTTAGGGGTGAGTCATATCCTTTAGATATGATTTAAGGATGTATGGTCGTACCCTTAACAGTGTGTGTGACCTAGGATAAGCCTAGGGTATGAGTCAGGGTACCACTCATACCCTAGAGTACGGTTCCCTTAGTGAGTCGTACCCCTGGACCGGTCCATTTTCCAGCTTTCAACTAAGGGCCTTGTGGTCATTTCCTACACCCTAAACCCTAATTCCCTTCACTATATAAATGTATATAGCCTCCTTAAACACATTTTGTGTGGATCTAACATCCTAAACTCCCTCTCAAACACTCTCAAAGTTTCTTAAAGCAAGATTGGAGGCTAGGGTTTGGAGGGTGCCATCTAGAAGATAAAGAGGAGTCAAGTTCTTGGTGGATCATCTTGGTTAAGGCATGTAGCCCTTCACCTTGTTAAATAACTCTAAACCCATGTATTTCACACTTGGATTAGTAAGTGTACATGGTGATTTTGAA
>NW_025868674.1:0-1698 GCF_002878395.1 Capsicum annuum
TCATGATAGCGTCCTGGAATTTTCACTTGTTTAAGTTCAAAATCCATTACACTTCCATAGTGTTCCTGCATCAAAATCATGATAGCGTCCTGGAATTTTCAATTGTTTTAAGTTCAAAATCCAAGGCATGATCATAGTGTTTCCGCATCAAAATTATGATGGTATATTGGATTTTTTACTTGTTTTAAGTTCAAATCCATCACACTGTCATAGACTCGTAGTGTTTCCGCATCAAAATCATGACAGAACCAGGACTTTTCACATGTCAAAGTTCAAAATCACGAGTTGATTTTGTCACTATTTATGTAACATAACTCACATTTGTGTTGTTTGTGTACCAAATATTACAGGCAGTTCCATTGTATCTTTCAGAAATGGCACCTGCAAAAGTAAGAGGAGCCGTGAACCAATTGTTTCAACTATCAACTTGTTTGGGAGTATTAATTGCCAATTTCGTCAACTATGCAACTGATAAAATCCATCCATGGGGATGGCGATTATCTCTTGGCATAGCAACAGTTCCTGCTATACTCATGTTTGTTGGTGGACTTTTCCTTCCCGAGATGCCAAATAGTCTCGTTGAACAAGGTAATGTTTGTTTTAGACCAACAAATCTCAAAAATTCTTCATTTTCTTTCTTAATTGGGATGGAAGAGGTATCATCTTATAAGTATCATATTAGTTGAAATGTATGTATATAACAGGGAAATTAGAGAAAGCAAGGCAAGTCTTGGAAAAAGTTAGAGGCACACCAAAAGTAGATGCAGAATATGCTGATCTAATTGATGCAAGCAACGCGGCGAGAGCTATAAAACATCCATTCAGAAATTTACTCTCGAAAAAAAATAGACCACAATTGGTGATTGGAGCTATAGCAATTCCGGCATTTCAACAACTAACCGGCATGAACTCTATTCTATTTTATTCACCTGTTATTTTCCAGAGTTTAGGATTTGGCTCTAGTGCAGCTTTGTATTCATCTGCTATCACCGGTGGCGCGCTTGTTGTGGCTGCGCTTATCTCGATGGCACTTGTTGACAAGTTTGGTAGAAGAGCTTTTTTCTTGGAAGCTGGTGCTGAAATGATAATAATCATGGTAATTTCCCGTTTAAGTTCTATGCACTGACGGCTTAGTGTCATTTAAATGATAAATGTGCATAATAAGGGAGATCAGTAACATGAAAAGGTAATGTTGTTAGTCTATATAAGTTCAGGATTTGCAAATATTGAACTTTAGCCGAGGAACTATAAGAAACAACCTCTCGACCTTGTAGGAGTAAGGTCTGTGTACACACTGCACTCCCAGACTTCACCTGTCCGGCCACATTGGGCTGTTGTTGTCGTACTGCTGCAATATTGAAAAACTTGTTCGATATGTGTTTCAAGTGAAATAACGTTCTCCACTCACAAAACTTCAACCTTTTTCCAATTGAAGTTAAGAGTCTAAATCTTGTACATTCCAAATGCCTACGAGCCATAATGTTGACTCCGCCAAGTTCTTTCCTCGTCACTCATTTCTCATCCTGAAATTGATCTATTTTCTATCCATTCATCCCAATCAACGTTACTATATATTTAAAGTATCCTTCACTTAATTTTCATTATGGTTAACTTGCAATTTTGATGAAACAGGTAGCAGTTGCCATCACTTTAGCATTGAAGTTTGGACAAGGTGTAGTACTCCCAAAAGGAATTGGC
>NW_025868675.1:0-3139 GCF_002878395.1 Capsicum annuum
GGAGATTACCCCCGATACCCAACCCAACCAAACATCAAACCACAAAATAATAACCAAATCCATAACTATTCCAAACATACTCAAGTTCACAGTTTGTCCATACAAGGCCTCTAAAGCAAAACAAGAATATTCAATTGGGACATGCCCCCAACCATAGCCAAAACCAATATCTAAGTCTAAACCAATAAAGACATAAAAAAACCTCAAAGTAAGAAATGTAGCCTTCTAAAGTATGAAAGCTTACCACTTCAAGTCAACACAAGTTATCCCCGAATCCTAGTCACTGTGTAGTAGGTATGATAATATGACCAATACCTACATCACATGGGGATACAGCGTTGAAGACGGTTAGCAGTTGGAACGCTAGCATGTAGCTCAAGGATAAGGATAGTATAACGCCAATAGTTCAAAACCAATCAACCAATGCATATAACCATTGAAATACATACATATACATATATACCATGCTGGCATAGGGATCAAGATTAGAATGAACTTTGAAATCAGCCACAGGCTATATGGGCTCAGTCTCCCCTTTCTGGAAGGGCCCTAGTGCATGTAGCTGCACGAACCAGAGAATATCTATAATTGTTTATGCCTCTATAAAGGACTCAAACCTCCCAGCATAATCAAGGTGACTTAAGAACCAATACCTATATTATGGGGGACTCGAACCTCTCGTTCATATATTCATTCGGGGGACTTGAACCACCCAGTCATAACGACACCCGCACCGGCTAGTACGGTTTTAGTGTTAGATTTTCATACTCTACTTGAATGGATTGGCTACACACCCCTCTTTAAAGCCTAATTTAAAACCATTATTTTACAATCACAATCATTAAGCCAATTACTTACCAAAGACACTTCGTTGGTATCATCATACCAACACTACTTGCAAGCGTACCACATACTATTACCATTATCAACCAACTAATCAGTCATTTGACTTTGGGACTCAAAACTATTGTCTAACAAATGCACTAAATCAATTCTAAGTTTAGGGGATCAAACCCATTGTCTAATAAAGGCGTAAATGAATTTAATGTTTAGGGACTCAAACCCATTTAGCTAATTAAACCACCAAGGTTAACATTTAAATCATTACATGGGCAACAAGTCCTACATAACAACATTTACCAACCATTCATATTTATTAGGCCAATGCCTTAGTTTAAAACACCATTTAACATGTGACTAGTTTATTCTCTTAGAAATTTTCACAAACATATTGAGGGCATACCATTATCAAAACCAAAACCAAGGTAAGAACCACCAAGTTTATGGTTACCCATGACCTATTTGTTAAACCACAATTACCAAGAACTCACATGTGCAAACCATCCTAAAAAATATGTATAAACACAAATTAAACAAAGAGTAAATAATACTCAACCATATGCAACAAAAACCTCAACATTGGTTTTCAAAACCACCATTAATGAGTCATAATCAATGTTTAAAACACATGATAATTGAGAACTAATAATAAAAGAATAGTCACATGCCTTATTCATGAAGATTCATAGAAATAACTTGACTCTTGAGCCTCTAGTAGAACACCTTACAGAAACCCTAGCCCAATCTACAAGAGAGTGTTTAGAGAGAGTTTTAGGATTGTTTTGATCTTTCAAAGTGTGTTATGAGAGGCTACAATGTGTTATAAGATGTGGGGTCTTAAGGGTTTTAGGGTGGGAAATATCTAAAATATCCTCAGCTTAAAAGCTAAAAAAGATGTGCAGGGGGGTACCACCACCCCAACTTGTACACCAATCATATGAGTGATACACACCACTTATACCCTACATAGAATATTGGACTCCAATTCTATCAAAAATACGAGTCCATGGCCTATCTCGTATCCAATCATATAATTAGTACCCTAGAACCATACCCTAGGCAGAATCATCTATGCTTGACATACTGAGCAATATATGAGTGGGTTTTCTCTCTCGTACCACCTCCATATGACTTGTATGGTATCCATTCATACCTTGGAAAGTAACCAACTAAAACCATACTGAGTAACATACAACCAAGAAACCTAAATCATACCGACATCATACAACAAGGAAGCACAAGTCGTATAATGTCCAGAGAGCTCAAAATAAAGAAATTTCCAAGGGTCAAAACTAGGGTGTTTCAATAATGGTGTGATCACATTCTTTTTAGCCCATCTAGGTAGATATAGTTTCTTCTTTAAAATTTTCGAAGGCTTGAAACCCTTAGAAAGTGATTTTCCTAGCTGAACGTATCCTAACCTATTTATATTAACTTTAATCCAATTTTGACAATATTCCTTAGTATGCCCATCTTTCTACAGTGAATGCATAGGAGTTTACTTTCTTTGTTTCTAACATTATTAACAATCTTTCTTTAAGACACATTAGGCTGGAATTCTCCTTTATAGCCCAGGTCTCTACCATATTAACACCTTGACTAGTTAAAGTAGAAAGGATCTGTAAAGAAGCAGTTCATTTAAGTGACTTGTTAAGATCTTCTCTCAAATGGTCTAGGTCCCTCTTTAACTCTTTATTCCTATGAAGTGCTGGCATAAGGTGTTTTAGTGAAGCTTTTAATTTCTCCTCAAAATTAATCTAAAGCCTTAAAACTTCCTTCTTTCCTTTACTATCTACACGGGGTACTTGGAGAAGATGATTCACGGAGGGGTGGGGTGGAGGTGAGGTAATTTTTTATTTAAAGTAACTATTTTAAAATTATTTGGATAAAAATGACAAATTTCATATTATTATTGATCACTTTACACGTCATATTGGCCCCTTTACACGTCATAGCACGTGTAATACACGCATGTCATATATTTTTGCAGATTGTGTAAAAAGTATCAAAATGACACACCCGTACGCTAGTTGAGGTGCCTAAAGTGAACAACATCTACTTGAGATGCCAAAATAAAAGATCGCGCAAAGATTAGGTGCTTGTCGGTGGGTTTCGCCATATATGTGGGTTATTGAACTTATTGGACCAATTAAAATTTTAAATTTAAACTTGAAATAATATGTTGAAATATAAAAACAATGAAAAAGTTTAAGAAATATTTATAAATTATATCACAATAAATATTTTTATGTATTAAATATTTTTAAAATTATATAAATATAATATCTAGTTGGTTCGG
>NW_025868676.1:0-1023 GCF_002878395.1 Capsicum annuum
AGTTCAGTCCAAGCATCATATTTCAGATTCAGTTATTTAGTCATGACTAAGTTCATAAGAGTTCAACACATTATCTTAAAATTTTCCAGTTATTTTAGCTGAGACAGTGTAATACCTTTGTACAATCTAAATCTTATTGCCTCATGATTCTTACCTACATAAGTTATCACTTCCAAATCCAATGTGTGTGATTTGAGCATAAACACTTCGGTAGGAATCATAAACTCTCAGCATGAATTAACTCTTTAAAGCAAGTAAAGTCAAGTCAACTCAGAATTCAGTTTCATGATGGAAGTTTAAATGTTTCAGATCAGTTATATCCTTTCTTAGAAGACACATCAGGTTCGCGTTATTCCATACCTTTAATATTCAACGTTCCTACCCATCATTCAGGGACGAATGATCCCAAGGGGGAGATAATGTAACACCTCATATTTTGGGCTAGAACGAAAACTGTCATTTATATACGTAGATGATCCAAAAACTATAAATCCTAGGCAAATTTTCTATGTTGATCAATTTTGTAAAGTGGAAAATTGAATGAGCTTTCCGTCGGTATAAGATTCACCCAAATCCGATACCCGGGCAAGAAGTTATGGTTAATTTAAGTCCTAGTCATAAAACACCGTCATTTTGGTGCTTGGTGAGTCGCGAAGGTGGTCTATTTAACAATTGTCAAATTCCAGTAGCCTAACGCGATCGTGGCACGTCGCACTGAAGTTCCAGGTCCAAACCAGTGGGACAATGCGATGGCTCCGCGTAGTGGTGACCCCAAGAATTTCATTCATTATTTTCCAGTGAGCCACTGCGATAGTTGCGCATCACGATGGACCATAAAATTGAGCTCCTAGTTATATTTTATTCTATCTCATTAAGGGTATGTTGGGTAATTTCCACCCCCCTTATCAGCTTAAACATGGGATTTTTCTCCCAAGTGACCACATTATTTAAATTTTTTTAAAAAATTTACAAGAAACTCTCTCTAGGGTTTCAAACTAAAAGCCCAAATATCCTAAGATTTCA
>NW_025868677.1:0-1375 GCF_002878395.1 Capsicum annuum
GTACATCAAATATGGAATAAGGTGGGTTTAGGTGGTCGAGGTTTATGTACATGAAAGTTAGCTTCTATTTTAACATTATTTTTTCTGTTTTTTTTTATACACTATTATTGTTTTAGTCAGATTAAAATTCAGTAAACCTCAAATATACTCCTAATTCTTAATGGAACTAAATAATAATTTTTCCATATCAAAATTCTAATTATTACAGAAATAATTAAATGTTCAAAAGCTTAAATCTTTTTTGTTTATGTTTATTTTTAATTTAAATATACTGTTTAATGTATTTACATATATTTTTAAAGTTACTATATTAAAAGTGTGAAAACCTTAAAAATATTATTTGAATTTTTTGCCCTTCATTTAAAGTCTTTGCAATAGATAACATCGTCTTTTTACCTTTTTTTCTTCAATTATAATATTATTATTATTATAATATAAAATGTTGACTATAATAAATATGTGGAAAAAAAGTTAAAGAAAAGATTCCTAATTTATGAAAAATTTTGTTGAGTCCTAAATATGTGGAAAATAAAGATAAAAATACATGTAATCTAATTATCCTTTTAGATGCACAATTCTTTTACAAATATAATTCGTGTGAAGGTATTTAGATGAACAATCCTTTTAAAAGTATAATTCGTGTAAAGGTAATTTAAGAAATTTTACTTTTTTTTAAGTACAGAATCCTTTTAAATGTAAAATTCATTAAATTTACCCCTAAAAATATAAGAGTAGAGGTTTCTTGAAAGCCTTTGTCTACAGAAGAATAAAATGAAAAAGTTTAGATCCAGAATTTTATAGGAATCGCTTCTTTTGTTTTCTTCTAAAAAAACTATTTCTATAGAAGTTCTATTTAAATACAATCACTCGATTTTGGTGCATAATAAGACCAATTATTAATCTCATGAATTGCATATCTATCTTCAAACTCTAAAATCCGTTAGAATTTCTTAAAGACTATATATCTATATTTAGTGTTAATGATCTTATAAAGCGAGAAGAAACAAGGGTAATTAGGAGTATAGTTTGGTAACCATGTCATTGAACATTTCTTTATGGACTACTTTTTAAAATGTAGAACGAATCCTCTCGATTAATTTTTTTCCTGAAACTCCGAATAAATAGTTCTGAAAATGTACAACTAGCAAAGTTATCACACCAAGACCAAACTACATGAGTGTCTAGAATCTTGATACATTTTGCAGCTTATGTGATGAATAACAAAATATTTTAATTTAATATCAAAGGTAAGAGTCCAAATAATAGAAAAATCAAATCATGTACGATTACAGCCAAAGATAAGTAACAAATGTGGAATCTCAGGTTTTTTTAGTTCAACAAGCCACTTAATGAAAACTTTCTTTTGTTTCTCTAA
>NW_025868678.1:0-4094 GCF_002878395.1 Capsicum annuum
CCACTAATCTTAGTGTCTTCAATTAACTTTAATGTCCTGCATCTCTTCTAAACTTTTTGTCGATTTTTCTCTCCTAAATGTTCTCTTCATCAATCCTATAATTGAAATGGAAGATGATCTTCTTTGGCTATGTTTAGGTTGGAACCATCAAATTCTTTTGTTATATATAGACATTTAATGATGAGAAAAGTGATGTTTTAAATTTGTTTTGTGCTAAACTACTTTGGTATTCTTTGTTATACTTATTTTTCTAAAATTTGGCAGGTGATGAGATATCTATGATAGGTGTAGCATTTTGTTTTAATTTAGGCTTAATACATAAACTACCCTTTGAGATTACATCCAAACATTTCAATTGTGGTTTTCAAGATTCTACATTATCTTGTTCATGATTTTTCTTAAGTTTTGTTTTGGACATCCACTTTGTACAAGTTGTGCATTTCGCAGGTCGCATGTAGAGTCATTTTGATTGCCAAATCTATAAGCATCATCATCAATCCTAATTTTCTTCTTTTTTTTTTTCACAGGTATAAAGTTGAGAGTTGAATGAAGATCAATTGCAATGCAAGCTCAACAAATTGTTGGTACTTTCGAAGAAATCTCTACATATCTGTCTTAGTTTAGGATAGGCGTAATATTTAGTATTATATTTTAGTTAGATTTTCTTTGTTTTATTGGACTTGGTTTACTTTGATTTGCCCTGTAAGGAGATAATACCTCAATACAATTTTAGTTTTGTTAATTTATATGATTGTGGGTGATTTTATCATTATCTGGCGTGTTTTATAGTTTTATTTTCAATTTATTCAATTCTAATTTAAAAAATAATCACCATGAAATAATTAAGCGTTTTCTTGTAATTAGTGACAAAAGATTTTATTATCAAAGGTAACTTTTAACAATAATTAAATTAGACTTTAAGACAAATATTTTCGTCACAAAATAAATAGTTTCGTCATAAGTTTGATTATATTTAGTGACAAATGTATTTGTCTTAAATCTTTCTTTTTATTTGATACAAATTAAATTTGTATTTCGTGACAATCGTAATTGTTGGTAATCATAAAATTTAGTGACAATTCTATATCGTCGGTAAAAAAAAAAGTATATTTTTAGTGACAAAATGGTAGATTTATCTATAAATTATTCATCTTTATTATGATAATAATTATCACTAATTCATACATTTAAAGACAAATATTTGTTGTATACAAAAAGTTGTCATTAGTGACGAAAATATATTTGTTCAACCATGAAATATATATAACTCTAGAGACAATTGGTGTCGTCGCTGATTGAACTAAATAATTAGGGACGAAGAAATTTTGTCGGTATTAATGACTTTTTAGTGACAAAAGCATATCAACTACAAAAAAGTTATATTTTTACGATAAACAAATTCATCATAAATGTTGTACATTTGGGGACGATTTTTTTTATAGCTAATTTATTTTTCAACAATGAAAACACTAAATCGTCTTTGTATATTTTTAGCGACCCACTTTTGGAGGCGATTGATTGACGAAATTTTTTCGTCACGCTAAATTTTTTGTGACAAAATATAATTTTTATAAGTGACAAAATCATTCGTCCCTGATAATTAAATTTATTGTAGTGAGCGCAGGTTGATGCTGCGGCTAGGTCAGTTTGTGGGCCTGATTTTTAATTTAAATTTTGGGCCCATCAATATTTAAATATGACCTAAAACAGCCCCACACCTATATAAAAACATTGTTACCCTCATTCTAACTCATTAAAATCCTCAAAACTTCATTTTTCTCTTAAAATTCAAACTTCCCTGTTAAAACATAAACAAGCCCCACACTTAAGTAAAGGCTAAATTGACACTTATTTGAGGTATCAACTTGTCCCAACACGCTAAAAACAAGTTTAAACTTTGGTTTTGCTTGAGTTCTTCATTATTCATTTTTGGATCTTCATAAAAGAGGTAACTTTCTTGGCTCTTAATGGTTATATTTTGGTTTATCTATTGTTTAAACAAGTTGATATGTGTATTCCATTGCAAAATATATAGAATCTATCATACTTGTATGTTGGATCCTTGAAGTAGCCTAAAATCATAATGCTGGGCCTTGTTTTGAATTAAAATCTAAAGTTAGGCCCTAACCGAAAGTTGAATTTGAATGAATAAGAATACTACCACTAGTTGAACATGTTTATTTGCTTTGAAATTCATGATTATTGATTGGTGTGTGCACATTGGACTTGTTAGGATTTCAAATAGGTTATAGGGGTGTGAAAATTGAGAAAAAATCCAATCTTTTTGAATTTTGAGTTTTTCTTCAACTTTTGTTATCACTCACTTTTGTTGGAAACTAACAACTGGTTTTCAGGTATATATGGTACCTAATATGGTGAAGAAGACAAAGGCCGGTACTTTGAGAAGATAAGCAGAGTCTTCCGAGCCTAGTGGTTCAGTGGAGGAGTACCCGAGGTAGCGATGTGGAGACATTGTCGTAGGGGTAAAATGTAGAGTTACTAGAGGACAAACATTCTAGGCTGCTCAGACAACTGCAGCTCAGCCCAGAATTAAGTCCGCATGAATATCACCCCCACACTCTCCTCTACTTGAGAATACTAATGAGGAGGAGGAGACAGAGTCAGAGTCTACTCCATAGGTTGCTGCTCAGGACCTCAGTCTGAGGAGGGATCTAGGATTTATCTGATGAGGTTGAGCAGGAGAAGACATCAGTGATGCCCTACTTTGAGAAGGGTACCACCATTAATGTGCAGAAAAAAAAGGTACCCTAGTTTGAGGAGGATACCGAACATCCTTCCTATGATGCATCAGTTCAGTGGGGACAGAGCCCCGCACCTTTACATACCCAGAGGCACCTCCCGAGGAAGGGCATCCGAGGTGGTGTATGGAAGAGATGTGATATAAATTTGAGCTTGACAGTATTGTTTGGGAGCTAAGAAGGCCTACGATATGTATTTATGAGGAGGATTGAATTAACTTATTGGGGTTAGATCTAGTACCATAGTTACAGGCAACATTTGATAGATATTAGCTAGAGTGAATAACTAGGCCACTCAGTTCCTACAACCCGGCTATGGTATGGGAATTTTATGCATCCTACAGAGCTACCGTAGTCTTTTTTATGCACAAATATCTAGATATCCAAGTTACATCACTCTTGCATCTACAACCGAGTACGACAATAAATTGAGGATTACACGTGATCAACATATCATGCAGTAGGCTGAGCACTATAGAGAGAGGGTTATGATGGATAGGTGGATAGCCAGTTATATTTCACTACTATATTTCACTGCTGGTTGATATTACCACATGGATTGAGGGGTAAGTTATGATCAAGAAGGGCCAATTGACATTGGAAGCCAAGTTTTAGTGGTTGCGGATTAGATATCGACTAATATTGTAACGCCTCAAAATCCTGTCTCGGAGCGTCACATGGTACTTAAGGCTACAAGTAGCCCCAAGCTAACCCTTTGAGCCTGCTACTTAGTATAAAGCTTACTTAGAGATAATGAAAGCAAAACACTACAACATTTTTAGCCTAAGACCACTCTTGTAATGTGTGGCCTAAAATAGCAAAAAGTGTGGCCTTTGATCAAAGGCTACACTTTCGGACTTTAGGCAACACTTTTTGGGGGGTGGCCTAAAGAGGCGTAACCTTTGATCAAAGGCCACGCTTTTCAAGTGTTGCCATAACAGCTACATTTAAAAAGCGTGGCCATTAATGTATAAAGGCCACGCTTTGTAGCTTGTCATTGGCAACACTTTTATCATATAAAGCTACATTTTTAAGTGTTGCCTTTACTTTGTTATTGGGCACGCTTTACAAGTGTAGCCTTATATAGCACCTCTATAGCAACATTTTAAAAACGTGGCTTTTTCTTTATTACTAGCCACACTTCAAAATCATAGCCTTTTATACATCTTCTATGACAACACTTGTAAAGTGTAAGCATATTTTAGGTACATGCCACAATTTAATTAATAAGCCACACTTTTGAAGTGTGCAATATTGTCTAAAATTTAATAGTTCAAGCCAAATTTTAAAAAAATAGCTTTAGGCCTAAAAATAATTATTTTGGTCCAAATGTAT
>NW_025868679.1:0-2171 GCF_002878395.1 Capsicum annuum
ACAATTATACCACATTATTAATATAATAATAGAAACAACAAACTCAAAAGAAAATGATAAGACACCTTTCTATGAACAAGAATACTATTTATTTTTTCTTCTTTTTTAACATTATTATTATTATTATTATTATAAAATGATAATTTCGTCTAATATTTAAGTTTTTTTTTTTTTTTTATGTTTAATTGGAGGCTGCTAATGTGCATCTCTCAATGGTTTCCATTCTCATTTTTTAAAAATATTTTCTTAAAAATTATAATCATATATAACCTGAAAATGTATGTCAAAAGTCATTTCTTTTACAATTACTCAACGTTTACTACTATCTTTACTACCTACAATTATTATATGCAATTAATAATAATTATAACGGTAAGTATGACTATTCTTTATAACGCTTAGGATTCATTGCAAGGAGCTGCAAATATACTCAAACGGAGGACTTACATCAGGCAAAGTTTTAATTTCTCTTATTTTTTTTTAATCAATAAAGATCTTTCTATTACTAATTCATAATCTATTCATAATAATTGGATTTTGATAATTTGTACAGAGTGACAAATTGCATTTCTTATGTCAGGTTTGGATAAAAAAAATTTCATATCCTTCATTTTTTTGTAATTTATTTTTCTTAGAACATCATTACTTTAATGTAATTAAATTTACTTTAATACAACGGCAGTAGATTCATTATTTTCACTCAGCAAATTCAAAAAATAAAAATGCAATGTATATGATTTAAACTTGGAACCTCAAGGAGAATTTTGAACCTCCTCAATAATTAAGTCAACATCTTATGTTCAAGATATTCAAAATCTATAATTATACGTAAATATATATATATATATATATATAATTTCTTGCTTAGCTGATGGGGTTCGGGTGAATTCCTCGACATCTTCTAAATTTGCCCCTACTTCAATATCCTTTTTGGGTAATCTAAAGATACGCTATTTATTCCTGATATTACAATGGCTTTACATATTTTTCTATGCCAGTTTTCTCATAACCGTTATTTCATCCTTATCAATTTTAATTAATAGATTTTAATGTGTAATAATTTTCAAATAACTAAAATTTTAAATAAGCCTTTTCATACTCTATTTTTTGTGCTATAAATAGATAGAAAGTGAATTATTTTTCATATTGTAATTTGTAAGCAATTTGTAACTTGCTTAGTTTGCTCACTTTTCCTTGAATTTTTAGATGAGCGTATTCTTTTTCTTTTAAATAGAAATGATTTGATGATGAGGGTTAGATTTGTAGAATAGTTATTACTAGAGACGATTTGATTATAAGGATTAAAATTTGTGAAATGTGGAATGAGATTTGTAGAATGTGTTTGATATATATTTGAATGGAGACTAATGGAGGATTGATTTTGCATGAATATGTTGGTTGTAAGTTGTAACTTGTATATAGAAATTTATTATATGTAAAATTATTAGTTTCATTTGATATTTTAATCAAATGTGCTTATTCACATCTTGCAGATTCATGATCATGACTTCTTAAGAGCTGATTAAGAAAAGATTATTGGGAATGAGAAACGTGATGAATCACCTCCCTTCATTTGAAACACAATATGAAAATGTCTTAAATGTGAATTTTCATGAAATTTCAAATGTTATTATAGGGTTTAAATACAATTTGCTATTATAGATTTTAAAATATTTACTGGATTTCAAATATTACTGTAAAAATTTTGGTTCTTTTCCATTCATACGAATGAATTATTTATTAATTTAGTGAATTTTTATTAATTCATCAATTGTTCAACAACTATTTTGAGTCATTTTACTGAATTTAAAGCCGTAAGTCACTAACAATAATATGGCACGTATAGATAAGGAGAATGAAAAATACTATAAATGCAATAATGAATTATAGTAAGAAAAAATAATAAGGAGTCATACCTTGTCATTTTGCACATCCTAAAACCTCACAGTGAACTAGCTTCACAATATTTTATAATTGAGATGTGATAGAATCCATTAAGTTCATTACTCTTGTAAGGATTCAGAGGAATTATAAAATTTTTCCTCTTTTAAATTATTGATTTTCTCACTCTCTTATATGTTATTGAACTAACAATATGTTTGATAAATTCTTTCCATCAAAAAATTTTACACTTCATTTATCATTTTAATCTTATATAATTTTTTCATAAC
>NW_025868680.1:0-1668 GCF_002878395.1 Capsicum annuum
CAGGGTTTTCTATCTCATGAACCTCTGGAGCTTTTCCCACGGCATGGCTAGATTCTCTGTTTATCAGGCCTTCCATCCTATTCACTATCTTATCAATCCTAGCCTCTTGATTCTGAACATAGTTGGTCAGGCCTTCAATTGCCTTTGTTAGATTCGCAAGCTGCTCCTCCACAGATGAGGCATCAGTTACCATTGCTTGCATGACCACCGGAGATATTGGAGAGTAATACGGATTATCAAATAAGTTGATCTTTGAAGTACTTAGCTTATGTGGTGTAAGTGGAGGTGACACATTTATTGAACAACCATCGCTCTTGGCTCCAGAGTATTTAGAACCGGAATGCTCAAGTAGAGCTAGAGTCTTTTTCAGCAATTGGGCCACACTACTTCCTCCTTTGAAGCACTTGGATTGGACTCCGTTCCTTTCGAGGTTGAAGATCCAAAAACTGGAGCTGGAGCGGACGACACTAGATGTGTTTGTTGTCCTAGCAAGCCTGCCTTGCTCCTTATGATAGCTCCTAAGGTTCCGAAAGTAACAGCAAGGATGCTTTCTACTCCAGCAGAGAACTTTGAGTCAGCATCCTTGGAAGTAGTTAATTGAGAGTTGATCTTCTTGGAAGTCATTTTGTTGCTCTTAAACTTTGAAGTATGGAAAGTTGAGATAAGAGGTACAGATTTTCCCACAGGGCATTCCAGAATTTGTTGGACAATAAAATTTCGAGACCGAAAAATAAATAATTTGAGACAAGAAAATATTGCAATAATCGATTTTATTGATTTCAATAAGTAAGTGTTACAATCTCTATGAATCCTCTGATTCGCCTTTTCGAATATAAATTTAAGGGCTTAAAGCTTAGTCTTGAATTTGAATTTGATTTGATGGACTTGAGGGACTTGATATTGACTTGTGCTTGAATTCAAGAGCTTTTGAGCTTGTTCTTGAATATTGCGGTATCGATCTTGAACTTTGATGAACTTGATTTAAATGTTTGAGCTTTTTAGAGAAATTGCGGCGTTTGATCCACGAGCTTTCTCTTGCTATTTGTTAGAGTTCTGGAGTCCCTTTCTGAATTATGAGACCCCTATTTATAGCCGTAGGAAAGGAAGAGTCATGATTGTTTTGCGGAAATTTTGACTTTTGAAAGAGAGTCGCCACTTAATTTTGAAAAGGAATTAAGAAACCTTTATAAATACTTTAAACGATTCAAAATAGAAAAATCGTTTAAGTTAAGAGATTCTGAGTAGGCGGTTCTTATTAACGTTTTAGGAAGGTGTTAGGCACCTAAAACGTCCGCTAACTTGCTGTTATCCGATATGTTTGAAAACATTCTTTTGATTAACTTTGGAAAATCAATTTGTTGAAAAAATAGTTGATTAAGGAAAAAGTTTTTGCAAAATCAGTTTTTTAGCGACTTAGTTAGGGATTTAGCTAGGTTTGCAATAAGTACTAAACAAGTAAACAAAAGGAAAAGGGGAAAGGGGAGAAATAGTGATTTAGGCTTTTAGGCCCAAACCGTCGTCCCTGTCCTATTCTAGTTCGGTTTTTGACCCGTCTTCACCTGTCCTATTTCTATGTTTCTGAGCCTTTAACTCGAGTCTCACTTCACCTGTATTAATTTACAATTTTGGCTTCGAGGCCCCAAATGAATGAATGAGAGTAAATAACGG
>NW_025868681.1:0-2250 GCF_002878395.1 Capsicum annuum
GAATATTTAAAACAAGGGTATAAAAAATTATTCATATATTTGATTAAAAATAAATAAATATTTTGAAAATAGGATATGATACAACTTATTTAAAAGATATACCCACTATAAATTATAACTTTCTATGGCTTTAAGTACATATATTTTTTGTAATTTTATTAACTATAATATTTTATTATATATAATCTCTTTTTTATTGTAGTTTTTATTTATTTTTTCCTTGAAAATTATTTATATATAACTAGTTAAATAAAGTTTCAATTACGTAGGATCTTCATTATATGCAAGGTTTAAATGTTTTTAGAAAAAATAGGATTAACATTTTTGGGGATGTAACTGTAAGATTTTCATAACATATAAGATGTAAGTGTTTAGTGTAATTAATTAGTGTCGATAATTATAAGATGTTTTGAGCTTTGACTATTTTTATTGATATATTTTAAAATTATATATTTAAAAAATATTTAAATATGTAGTTTCTAAATTTATTTAAATATAAGAAATAATAGAATTACTTAATTAGAGGTTTCATTAATTATAAAATTAACTAATGATTCACAAGTTATCAAATCGGCTTAATATAGAGGAGCAAGAATACAACATTAGTGCGTGAGTATTCTCTTAGGTTAATGTTAACTAAGGACATCATTAATTATTTGAATTTTTATTGTACTTTTTAAAAGATGATAACTAATAAATATGTAAAACGACAACGTTTTTTTTTTGGTAAATAAACGATTTTATTTAACCAGGTGAACATTTACAACACCAGGAAGCTATAAAACTTCAACATTAATACGTGACTCTCTTGAGCTGTTATAAACTAGGATTGACACTTATGGATCAATAATTCTTATGATTTATATAGAGTGACGATTTCTACCATGTCTAAAATATTTTTAGTTTAATTTCTACTATCATTTATTGTATTATTTTAAAATTATGTTTAAATATGTATTTTAAATTTTTTAAAACATAATAATTTATAAAATTATTTAATTAGAAGTCAGAACAATAACAAATATAAGTAATGATTCACAAATTATCAAATCAATGTAATATGGGCGCAAGACTACAATATTAACCTGTGACTCTCTTGGATTGTTGTTAACTAAAGTCGATGATAATGAATACTTTGATTTTTATAACTTGTCAATATCCACCACATCTAAAGTGTTAAAGTCTTGACTGTCGTTATTACAATATTTTCAAATTATATTTAAAATATCGTTCAAATATGAAAATTTTGAAATTTAAAATTTTACAAATAAAATATGCTTAAATATAAGTAATGATTCACAAATTATCAAACCGGCATAACATAAGGGTTCAAGACTACAATATTAATACACGACTTTCTTAGTTGATATTAACTAGGATCGATACTTATGAACTATATAATTTTTATGATTTTTATGATACATTAATGTCTACCATGTTTAAAGTGTTAGAGTTTTAACTTTCGTTATTAAAATATTTTCAAATTACATTTAAAAAATTATTTAAATTATGTAGTTTAATCTTTTAAAAAACATAATAATTTTTAAATAATATATGTTATACCTTTGTCTCAATTTATGTTGTATTGATACAATTTTGAGAGTGTACTAAATTTTTTTATATATATTTTAATTTATTAATTATTGTGATTTACAGTACTTGTTCTTTTGTCTCAATTTATGTGGCAGTAATAAAATTTAGAGAGCCAATTAAATTTTTTACTTTTTTAATTATTTTAAGTTGGTAAGTATTGTAATTTATAATACTTTTACATAATTCTCAAATATATAATAGATTAAAAAGAAAAATTAAATAAACAAATATAAAAGAAAATATCTAAGGAGGCAACACAAGCAAACATGCCGATCTGTTGCCTGTTTATCATCCTTTATAAGAGAGATAAATAAATCACAAATGCCCATTTAAGTGGCATAATGCTTAATTATTTTTAATTATTATGTTAAAATAAAATTAAACTATATATTTGAATAATTTATAAAATAATTTTTGAAAACTTTCAATAATGGCAACTCATCACAATTTAGAACCAGTAAATGTCGACACATTATAAAAATCATTCACATAGTCATATGTGTCGAACCAAAGAGAGTGAGACATAAGTGTTGATGGTATAAGTCTTTCTCCCTATGTTACACCGGTTTGATAAATTGTGAATCATTACTTATATTTGTTACTAAAATGACCTCTAATTCTTTATTTTTTTAAGTATATGATTAAATAAAATTAAAA
>NW_025868682.1:0-1544 GCF_002878395.1 Capsicum annuum
CATAAAAGATAAAGAGTGTTACAGGATATCAATAATCAATAATGATAAGTAATAATAGTATATTTATTTCTCTTCATATTTAACCTAAAAAAATTAATGATAAATGCCGAAATTAAAATCACTATTTTCTGCCATCACAGTCAATGGTTAATTCTTTTGTTCAAGCATCCTACTCGCAATTACTCTTTCAAGCTGTAGACACGTGATTTTTGACCTTCCTCGAGTTTTAAACTATTTTCGACATTAAATATTTATTTTTATATAATATTTATTTTATCTCTTATTTAATTTTAATAGGTTTTATTTGAAAATAAATAAATAAAGAACATTTTGAGATATTTTATTTTATTTTATTTTTAAAATAATACGAAAAATTTTAAAATATATTTATTTTTATTTTAAAATAAATAGTCTACTGGTTTTAGTGTTATCTTGATTATATTTACTTTAAATTATTTATAAACTTTTATTGTATTATCATAAAATATAAAATTAATATTTTTTTTATTTTTATTATTTATTTTAATATATTATAATTAAATTTTAAAAAAAATTACAAATCTTATCCTAAACTACCCAACCACCCCCACTTTTTTCTCAACTCCCTCAACTTCCCACCCTATACACACTATATATATAACACACACACTACAACACTCTACAAAGACAATACACACACGATAAAGACAACACAAAACTTGAAAAAACCCAACAACAAAAAAAAGGAACACATTTTTAAAAAAGAGGAGAAGACACACATGAGAGGAAGGGGAGAATATTTTGTGAAATTAAAAAAAAAAGGTAGTGAAAACATTGAAGAGAAGGGAAAAACAGTAAAAAAAAACAAAAGAAGAAAAAAAAACAGAAAGGGAAAAATAAAGCAAAAAAAGAAGGGTTAGGGTTAGGGTTTGAGTTTGAGATCTTGTTCGAGTTTTCGGTGACGACGTTCTTGCATCGATATTTGATTTAATTTGTAATATAGGTTTCATTTCATCTTGTATTATATTTCATAAGTTTATCATAAATCAAAGGATGAATGAAGTTGTTCCAACGACTTGTTATATTATTTAGCGTGTGTAATTTATTATTTTTATATAGTTCACTTTATATCTTTGTCTATCACTCGTTTATTGGCTTGGAATAATGTTGGTTAGATTAGTTTGAATTTTGAATGATATATTTTTTAAAAAGTTAATATTAAAGGATTGTACAATTATGTATAGTTTATGAATAATTAGAAAGTAGTTAGAATAAATCTTACTATGTGACCCATGCATGCATGCAAAAAATAAAAATAAAAAATGCACATACACATACTGGTCTTTGAAGTTACTTACTACTACTTATGAATTATTTTTCAAACAAAAAAAAAAATGCTGAAAGTTCTTTTCATATTATTATTATGAGGCGTTTTAGTATTACTAGTATTGTTCTCCACATTGATCTGTAAAATAGTTATATTCAAATTTTGTTTTCTGATTTTCATTGATATACTTGGAATGGTTTAAGATTAGATAAAAAATTTAAACGCTGCATTTTTTTTT
>NW_025868683.1:0-7100 GCF_002878395.1 Capsicum annuum
TTCATGCCACTGTCTAGACCCTTGTACCATTTTTTGCAGTATCTTTTTTATATTCTTATTGGCGGCTTCTACAGCACCATTGGCCTTTGGGCGATATGGAGTAGAATTTCAATGCGCGATCTTAAACTGTTGACATACTTCTTGCATCAAATGACTATTGAGATTGGCAGCATTGTCTGTAATGATCATCTTAGGAATTCTAAATCTACAAATGATATTGGCATGAACAAAATCTACCACAGCCTTTTTTGTCACTGACCTGAAAGTTACTACTTCTACCCACTTTGTGAAGTAGTCAATGGCTACCAAAATGAACCTATGTCCATTTGATGCCTTCGGCTCAATCGGTCCAATCACATCCATTCCCCAAGCCATGAACGTCCTGTGAGAGGCCATTGCATGCAACTCAACAGGCGGAGAACGTATCAAATCATCGTGTACCTGACATTGATGACACTTTCGAACAAATTGAATAAAATCCCTTTCCATAGTAAGCCAGTAATAACCTGCTCGAAGAATCTTCTTTGACAAAACATGACCATTCATATGCGACCCGCATACTCCAAAGTGTGTTTCAACCATGATTGCCGAGGCTTCTCTTGTATCTACACACCTCAAAAGTCCGAGATCTGGGGTTCTCTTATACAAGATTACCCCACTTGAGAAAAACCCATTAGACAAACACCTAATAGTCCTTTTTTGATCGTTGGTGGCATATGCTGGGTATTCTCCTGACTGAATGTACCGCTTGATATCCAAGAACCAAGGTTCTCCATCGAGCTCTTCTTCAACCGTATTACAGTAAGCATGCTGATCACGACTCTGTATATGCACTGGATCGATGTAGGCTTTGTCGGGATGTTGGAGCATTGAAGACAGAGTGGCTAAAGCATCAGCAATTTCATTACGAATCCTTAGAATATGCCTAAATTTTACTAACATAAACTGTTGACATAGCTCCTGCAAGTATTGTCGATACGGGATGAGCTTCAAATCTTGCGTCTCCCAATCGCCTTGAATTTGATGGACGAGAAAATCTGAATCTCCCAACACCAATAATTCTTGGACTCCCATATCAATAGCTAGCCTCAAACCAAGAATGCAGGCTTTATACTCTGCTAAATTGTTAGTACAGTAGAATCGAAGTTGTGCTGTTACTCAGAAATATTGTCCCGATTCAGAGATAAGAACCGCACCTATTCCAACTCCTTTCATATTGACAGCTCCATCAAAAAATAACCTCCAACCAGGATCAGCATCTATAACGACTTCATTAACACACGACACTTCTTCGTCAGGAAAATATGTCTTTAATGGCTCGTACTCTTCATCGATGGGATTCTCAGCAAGATGATCTACCAAGGCTTGGGCTTTCATGGCAGTTCGAGTCACATATACAATATCGAACTCGGTAAGCAATATTTGCCACTTTGCTAATCGACCCGTCGGCATAGGCTTCTGAAAGATATACTTCAAAGGATCTATGCGGGATATGAGATAAGTACTATAGGATGAGAGATAATGCTTCAACTTCTGTGCTACCTAAGTTAGGGCACAACACATCCTTTCAAGAAGAGTATACCTGGCCTCATATGCAGTGAACTTCTTACTAATATAATAAATAGCCTGCTCCTTTTTGCCTGTGACATCATGTTGACCCAGGACACAACCGAAAGAATTGTCCATGAATGATAAATATAAGATCAAAGGCCTACCAAGCTCTGGGGGTACCAGCATGGGTGGATTTAACAAATATCTTTTGATTCGATCGAATGCTTCCTGACATTCTTCAGTCCATTTTACCGTAGCACTCTTTTTCAGGAACTTGACTATAGGCTCACAAGTGGTTGTGAGTTGAGCAATAAACCTGCTAATGTAGTTCAGTCTACCAAGAAAACTCATCACCTCCGTTCTATTCTTGGGCGAGGGCAAATCCTGAATGGCTTTAATTTTTGAGGGATCCAATTCAATTCCCCGACGGCTTACTACAAACCCTAAGAGCTTTCCAGATGGAACTCCAAATACACATTTTGCCGGGTTGAGTTTGAGATTATACCTGCGAAGCCTTTCAAAGAACTTTCTTAAATCTTTAACATGGTCGGCCTAACTTTTTGACTTAATAATCATAGCATCCACGTAAATCTCAATCTCCTTATGCATCATATCATGAAACATAGTGGTCATGGCTCTCATGTATGTTGCTCCAGCATTCTTCAAACCGAACAGCATCACTCAATAACAATAAGTTCCCCATGGTGTGATAAAAGATGTCTTCTCTATGTCGTCATCATCCATAATGATCTGGTGATATTCGGCATAGCAATCCACAAAAGTGGCAACCTCGTATTTAGCACAGTTGTCTAAAAAAATATGGATGTTGGGCAGTGGAAAATCATCTTTCGGACTTGCTCTATTCAAATCACGGTAATCAACACACACTCAAATTTTTCCATCTTTTTTTGGTACGGGAACAACATTGGATAACCACATGGGATAGCGAGCTACTCGAATTACTTTGGCTTCAAGTTGTTTCATGATTTCCTCTTTAATTTTAATACTTACATCCGTTTTAAACTTCCTCAACTTCTGTTTGATAGGAGGGAACGCGGGATCAGTTGGCAATTTATGAGCCACTAATTCAGTGCTTAAACTAGGCATATCATCATAAGACCATGCAAAAACATCCTTATAATCAATTAATGCTTGAATCATTCCATCTTTTAGCTGTGGAAAAGCATGTACACTGATTTTAGTTTCCCTAACATCTTCTTGATCCCCTAGATTTATTGGCTCAATCTCATTCAAATTAGGATTCGGTTTGTCTTTAAACTGTTCCAACTCTTTGCTTATTTCTTCTAGTGCTTCTTCTTCATCATATTTCCCATCCTGCTTCATTACATCTTGATTAGTTTGGATTTAAGATCAGGCTGAAAATTCCGCATGCATGTCATGTCATTAGAATCAGCATAAAGAGAACTGTGTAAAAAAAAGAAAAACAAAATATATTAGACACGAAACAAAAGGGACATTGCATTTCATTAAATAAAAGATAGAAGGGTTTAAACACAGATGCCAACATAACATAAACAAACTAAAATCTGAATTACAACCCTGAAATAGCTTAGATAAATAGAAAGAAAAATAAAATAAACTACCAAAACTCCCTCCAGACGGGGAGAGGAGTGACTTCCCAATTATTGAGCTGGACAGTTGGACCTATGAATTGCACGTCTGCCATACTGGTACCTTCTCCTGCTTCGACCATATCAACTTCAATAAAAAGATTCTGGAAGTCATCAACCAATTCAACTTCAAATTCCACATGCTTTGTGACACCACTCTTAACAAATGATTCACTGACTAGTGGCATTGGGCGAGGGAATGACCATGTTTCCTTTTTCTTTCCCTTGGCTTTCTTCAGATCTTTAGCTGTAGACTCGAATCCTAGACCAAACGTGCCCACGTTCTCACTCGGACACATGGGATGAACTATACCATGCAGAGACGCTCCCAAACCCTTTTCTGGCTCAAATCCGTATTTCCAAAGTTCACTCACCATCATGATAGAAGCAGAAGACAATTGCGGTCCCGGTATAGCCTGCCATTTAAGGATACGATTCACTGGCACTGTATTAAAAATTTGATAGACGAATGTCTCCTCCACGTTATTTGCTTCAATAAGAGACAAGGGAGAATCTTCGTAGGCTGACAAATCTCTTTCACCATGAATAACTACTTCTTGCTTGTCATGCTCTAACTTAATCATTTGGTGCAGTATAGATGCAACCGCCTTGGCCTTGTGGATCCACGGCCTTCCCAACAACAGATTGTAAGAGGAGTCTACATTCAATACTTGAAACTCTATGGCGAACTCAACAGGCCCTATGATCAACATTAGTTCTATTTCGCCAATGGAATTTGATTTTGCACCATCGAAAGCCCTAACACATACATTGTTGGGCCTGATCCTGTCAGCACCAATATTTAACTTTTGCAAAGTAGAAATAGAAAAATATTTGCACCTGAACCTCCATCGATCATAACATGAGTGACGTAGAAATCTCCACACTTCACTGTAATGTAAAGGCCCCGGTTATGCCCTGTACCTTCAACGGGCAATTCATCATCAAAAAAGCTGATCCGATTGACCTCAAAGATTTTTCCAACCATTTTCTCAAGTTGGTTGATTGTAATCTCCCTAGGAACATATGATTCATTTAATACCTTCAGTAAAATATCGCGATGCTCCTTAGAGTGCAACAGCAACGATAAAGGGAATTTTGAGAAGGGGTTTTCTTCAACTGGTCTAATATTGAATACTCTGGCAATTTCATATTTTTCAAAAATTCTTCGACTTCTTCTTCGGTGATAGGCTTTTTGATAGATGATGGTCCACTCACCGTTGTCTTAGACTTTCTTAAGCTTTCAGGTATGAAGCATCTTCCTGACCTAGTCAAACACCCTACCTCATCTACATCTTCCACAACTTCTTTCCCATGATAGGTCATCACAGTCCACCCGTAATTCCAGGGAACTCTTTTTGTATCAACTATCAGAGGTTGGGTCACCGATTTGAGGACAATAGGGGCTGCCAGTGCTCCTTTCACCGTCAAGATGGGCTGACTCAGAGCTCCCACCCCTATGAACTTAGGTTTATCCCGACTTAAATCAATATACCTTCTAGCGCCTTGTACTGTGATCAGGGGTTTCTTTGTGCTTTCTTGGGCTTTATCTTCTCTCATTCCTTTCTGGCTCAATGACATTGCTTTCAAAGACTCCGCTACATTCACCGATTTCTCCTCCATGGTCTGTATCTTGACAATAGGCTTATAACCCCTTGAAGATTCTTTCCAATCATACATCAATTCTAACATATTGGCTTCAGCATGGGTTGGCAGCGGATTTTGGTTAATGTTTGGACCCTCCGGCGCCTGGACCAGCATCTTATTTGTGTCAATTAAATCTTGGACAGCTCTCTTTAAATGCCATCATTTCTTGATATCATGGCCTGGTATATTAGAACAGTACGCACACCTTAAAGAATAATCGAGATTCCTTGGTGGTGGATTTGAAAGCTTCTTTAAATTGGGCTCAAAACCTTCAACTTTCTCAACCTATCAAATAATCTAGCATATGACTCCCCAAGAGGTGTGAATTGATTTTTGACCACCTTCTCTTTTTTATACTCGGGCCTAGGCTGAAAGCTGGGTCTGGAGGGGTTTTGGTAATTTGGTGGAGCGAATGGGTGATTTTGTGGAGCTTGCGCGCGCCACTGCGGGTAAGAAGGGGTTTGGGCATATGGTTGCGTGCTATATACTGGGTATGGGGGTGGTGGAATGGAATATAAAGGGTTTTGTGGAGGGTAGTAATGGTGGGAAGGAATATATGGAGTTTGGGCGTAGACTTGGGCTTGGGATTGGGGATAGGGGAGAGGTGGTCTTTTGGGATAGGAATGGGTTCCAGCTACGACAGTTGCCACGTCCTCTTTCTTTTTTTTACCTCCAAACGTGCCAGATCCACCTTGAATCGCTTGTTTGGTGGCTTTTAATGCGGCAAAACTCACTATTCGGCCGGTCTTAATTTCGTCCTCTATCATCTCCCCCAGTTTGAGGACTTCCATAAAAGACTTTCCCATTAACGGAAGTAAATGTTGAAAATAGGTCTCATCCTGCGCCTGAATGAAAACTTCTACCAACTTACTTTCTTTCATTGGAGGCTTTACCCTGGTGTCCTGTTCACGCCACCTTATCGTATATTCCCTAAAACCATCGGTGCTCTTCTTCTTCATGTTGACCAAGGATTTTTCATCAGGAATCAGGTCAATGTTATACTGAAAATATTGAACAAATTCAGAAGCCAAGTCATCCCAGTTGTTCCATTTATCGATATCTCGATCGATAAACCATTCTGAGGCCAGATCAGAGAGACTCTCGCCAAAGAAGGCCATGAGCAGTTCTTTCTTTCCTCCTACATCCCTCAACTGGTTGCAATAACGTCTCAAGTGTGCAACGGGATCACCGTGTCCTGCATACATCTCGAACTTAGGCATCTTAAAACCGAGGGGCAGGTTAATGTCTGGGAACATGCAAAGATCTTTATAGGAAACACTCTTATGATCTCTGATTCCTTGCAAATTCTTCATAGCCTGTTCTAAACTTTTCAATTTTCGGGCTATGATATCTTGTTCCTCCGTTGCGACAGGTTTCTCCGTATCAAATAGAAATGCAGGCGGCTGAGTGTACCCATACGGTTCATTCATTTGCAAAGTAGGCTCCAGGGCATAATACTGACTATCTGAAACCTTCAGTACTGGCTCACTGGCAGACCTAGGAAGCCTCATTGTGGGACACATAGCATATATGGGAGTTTCATGTGGTGGCGTAGCCACGAATACCAGTGTGATTGGTGGCGCTGGCTGAACAGCTGGTCTTGATTGGGGAGCTGCCAAAGGCACATCAGAACTGCCAGGGTAATAATGTCGCGGAGTGAATCCGAGCGTGCGCTCAGGTGACTCAGTAGGAGTAGAGAATTGTACCTG
Source organism: Capsicum annuum (assembly GCF_002878395.1). Lineage (NCBI taxonomy): Eukaryota > Viridiplantae > Streptophyta > Magnoliopsida > Solanales > Solanaceae > Capsicum > Capsicum annuum. Next base: position 6,539 of record NW_025868683.1, read on the forward strand.
AGAGAGCGATGGGCAGTTAGAGATATTCCCAAGACCTTCAGGGAGCGGAGGAGGAGGCATTCCGCTGACCCATGCCCGGTGCAAATCTATCAATTGTTGCCTGAGCCTTACTACCTCATCATTATGTTCAGAACTTTCTTTCCTGTGATCCTGATCCGAGTCAATGAGGGAATTTTCAATCTCCCTGCTAGCCATGACGAGCTTTACTTTGGATCTAGTGAAGTATGGGTGACTAGCCAGAGTGCTGCAAACCTACCACTGTTATCTGAAAGAACATGCTCATCAAAGATGACACCCGTTAGGATTAGGGCACACAACAAGCATGGGAATCACATTGATAAAATTGTCCTAAATTCATGTTCATTTCTACCAGCTTTTAAGGGTAGTGAGGTCATTTTAACATCATCCTGATTTTGTCTACACTTATTTATTTTTATTTTTTTTATCTACACTTATTATTATTACTATATTATTATATTTTTTTTCGTATCCATCTCTGTTCTTTTCTTTTCTCTCGTTATCTACCTTTATTTTATCATTCTTTATGGCTTTTGTTTTTCCT